>NW_028128373.1:0-82803 GCF_965231255.1 Vanellus vanellus
GTGGACTCCATCCTCAAAACCACCATTTTTCACTCTCGGCAGCCTCCAGAGCAAAAAACGCAAACGTCCAGCCGCTGCTACCACAGCAAAGGCCCCAGCGGGGAAAAGTCATGCTGGTCCTCACTGCCTCCGGGAACCCCTTCAAATGCTCCACACCTTTTGGACCTCTCTGCTTTCCTGTGGAATCCATCCTCAAAACCACCGTTTTTAACCCTCGGTAGTCTCTGTAGCAAAAAACGCAAAAGTCCAGCCGCTGCTCCCACAGCAAATGTCTCACGGGGTAAAAGTCATGCTGGTCCTCACTGCCTCCAGGAACCCCTTCAAATGCCCCACACCTTTTGGACCTCTCTGCTTTCCTGTGGACTCCATCCTCAAAACCACCATTTTTCACTCTCGGCAGCCTCCTTTCGTCTGAGATGCAGTCTCTGGCGCCAGCGCTGAATGGCCCCTCCTGCAGAGCTCTGCCCTTCCCCAGGAAGCGTTAATGAAAAACCTGTTCGCAAAACCCACTCACAGCTACTCGGTCCGAAATGATTTTACCGCTTTTGCCTCGACACATCAAAATATAAACCGTATACTCTTAAAGGTATCCCACCTACTCCTGACTCTACACCCCTGGGCGGGGTGACTCCGAGCCACGCGCACATGCACAGATACTACACAGAACACTACAAACAATGTGCCTCAAAGGTGAGGGAAAACTCTCAGCAAGAAGAATCATGCCGGGATGGAAGTCACTGTCGGGCAAGAAGACCTGCGAGATCACAAGGGCCATGTGAGGAGGGGGAGAGGAGTGGGGGGGGAGGGTTCAACGTGGGAATGAGGGGGAAAAGGGGGAGCCAAGAAAGGAGAAAAGAGGAGACAGCTGGGGGAAAAAAAAAAGAAGAAAGGGGAGCAGCAGGGCAGAAACAATGAAGGGGGGGCGGGCGAGGTGTGAAGATGGAAAAACAGAAAGAAAGGGAGGTAGAAAGAGAGAGGGGGGACCTGGAACAGGAGAGACAAGACAGGTGGAAAGAGGGGGACAGCGGATGGAGTGGGGGAAAGAAAGGGAGAAATGGGACGGAGGAAAAATGGAGAAAGAAAAGGGGTGATGGGGGGTGAGGAAATGGGGAAGGGGGGACACGGAACACAGATGGTAGGGGGAACTGAGAAAGAAGGGTAGGGAAAAGGGGGGATGCAGGAGAAGGAAAGGGGGAACAAGGGAGAAAGGGGGAGCATGGAACACATTGGGAGAGCGTCATTGAAAAAGAAGGAACGGGGCAACGGGGGGGAAAGGGCAGAGGGAAAGGACGGGGAAAGGGGCAACGGGGAAGAATTAAAGGGGGTACCAAGGATGAAGGGAAAGAGCAAAACAGGAGGCATAGGGGAAAGGAAGGGGGAAAGGGGGACAGTAGTGTGGGGAAGAAAGGGCACGGGGGGTGGGGGGTATAAGGGATAATGAGGGAACAGGGGAGGTAGAACAAAAGGGGAAATAGGGGACATTGGACAGGGGGAAAGAAAGGCAAAGGGGGAAAGGGGCGACAGGGTGGAAGAAAGGGAAAGGAAAGGGGGAACACGGGGTGGGGGAATAAAGGGAAAGAGGGAAAGGTGGGACGGGAGGGAAGAAAGGGGAAAGGGGACAAGGAAAAGAAGGGTAAAGGGGGATGAGGAGAACGGGAAAGAAAGGGAAAAGGGGGGAATGGGGGAACACAGGGAAGAAGGGGGAAAACAGGGAAAGGGGACAGGGAAGGGTGAAGGGGAAATGCAATGAGCGGTCCCATCACCTGAAATACACTATGCCTTATGTCCCTTCTGCTTTCTTTAAAAATACTGAAACGCCATAGACAGACACATACAAGATGCTAACCTGAACCCCTGCTTGATAGTCTCATCATCAGCCCTATAAAGAGTAGTTATATCAGCATCTTACACAGTATACAGCAACATTAGTGAAAAACACAAATTTCCATTTTCGGTAAAGTCGGGAATTCATCGAAATGGAATGGAAAAAACAAAAAGCATGCTATTAAACTCTCCCCCGAGGCTTCCCGGAGGCACGGTGGCTCACATGTGCAGCTGACAGAGGTACCGACGTCCTGGAGCTGTGAGTTGGTGGTGTGCGCTGTCAGGAATGGCTGGGAGTGATCCTTCCTCGCCGTGGGGACCGTCCGCTCCTTGCTGGGGGCAGCCGCCTGTGGAACCCCCTTCTTTTCACTCCTCAGCCAGCTCCAGCAGGCATGCGTGCCCAGGCAGCCCCCGACCCTTGGCACAGCAGGGCCAGCCCCATCCTCAGCCTCACTGGCTGCACCTGAGACTGCCCCCACTCATCCCCACCTGCAGCCTTTTTAAACCCTTGGCCCCGTCCCACCATCACCTCACTGGTCCCACCTGGGCTGCCCCAGCCCACAGCTGGAGCCCGTCAGGAGCAGGGGCCCTTGCCAAAGCCCCACAGCACATCGCCCCCTCCCCTGCCCCTGTCCCCAGCCACGACCTCTGCACCCAGGGGATGCAAACACATCCAGGGGCACACAAGGGGCAGGAAAAGTTTATTCATTAATGTACGCAAGAAATCCCAGCAGTGAGTTGGCTATAAGGCTCAGTGCCCAAACGCAACAGGACAGAGGGAGAAAAGGCAAGAGAAAAGCAGGAGGAAGGACAGAGGGACATAGAGAAGAGGTGTGAGACAGGGAAGCAGAAAACAGCACGCTGCAAACAAGAGAGGGGTGGGGAGTGGGACAGCCACGTAGAGAGAGGAGAGCGGACAGACTGCGCAAAATAACAGGCATAGAGATGGAGGAACAAATAAGAGCGACAGGGAGCAGGACAGAGGCCAAAGGGACCGGCAGGACAAGAAGACGGAGACAAGACAAGGGGCGGGGAAAATTTCTGCCGTGTCAGGGGGAAAAGAAACATTGGCAAGACATAAAAAATAACACCGGGGATCCGGACAGAGGTAGACATTGAAAGAAAATCTCAAAAGGCAATATGGTACACGAAACATAGACAAAAACTAAAAAATAGGGACAGGGAGATGTAAAAAGAAAGTGAAAAAGAGTGCCTGGGTGCAGGAAAGAGAGGGAAGAATGGGGATTTACAGACAGGGAGACGGCTAGAGGGAGACAAGGACAGAAAATTTTGAAAGCGATGGGATACAAGAATCATACACCAGAATTCAAACCTAGGTACGCAGAGCTGCATGGAGGGAGAGGTAGGAAGACAATTTGAAAAGCGACATAGCACAAGCCACACGGGCAAGAAGTTCAAATTAGTTTGGGGAATCAGAGAGGGAAGGGTAGGAGGGGAAATTAATTTAACTTACTGTTAATCAAATAATGACAAATAGGAACAAACGCAAAATAAAACACCTTCCTGCCACCCCTCCCTCTTTTCCTGGGCGCCTCTTCTCTCCTGACTTCTCTACATCCCAGCCCTGACCAACGCAGGGGACATGGCATGGGGGTTGCGGCTCCTTCCTCCTCAGGCTCTTTTTCTGCTCCAGTGGGGGGTCCCTCCCACGAGGCCGCAGGTCTCGCACAGGCTCTCGGCTTCCTTCAGGCACAGCCACCTGCTCCGGCCTCGGGTCCTCCACGCGCCGCAGGGGCACGTTGGCTCCACCCTGGACCTCCCTGGACTGCAGGGGAACAGCCTGCCTCACCATGGTCTTCACCACAGGCTGCAGGAGAACCTCTGCTCTGCTTCCTACCAGCGCTGCCGATGGGCTCAGCTTTAACCAGCAGCACATCCGTCTCAGCGTGGGAACTGGCTGTGCCCAACATGGGAACAACACCCGGTGTCTTCTCACAGAACCCACCCCTGCAGCCCCCGCCCCAGCTAACGACACCTCGCATGGTAAACCCAATGCAACAGCGATGGGCTACAGGCCAGGAAGAAGGAAGCAACAGGAAACCATGCTGACAGAGATGAAAAAAAAAACCAAAAAAACCAACAAAAAACACACAAACCAAAAAAGAGCAATGAGCCACAAGGCAGAGAAGAAGGAATTAAAAAAGGGGGCAGTGAGGTAGACAGAGATAAACTGAAACATACCAAAAACCCTCGATGAGCTGAAGGAGAGAGACAGAGCAATTAAAGAATGGGGACGGGGAGCCAGGCAGAGAGAGAACAATAAAGGTAAAAACGGACTGTGGGACACATATTTTATATTCTAAAATCCTTTATGTAATAGAGGAGGTTTTTTGTAGAGTAGATTTTTATTTTGAACACCTTCGCTATACGCAAACAAATAGTCATATGTCAATAGATAGTAAAATGAGAGGGTTTTCTCTATTTCAATGGCTCCCACCCATGTTTCCAGATTGTAACGTTTTCTAATGTCCCCTATGAATCTCCCTCTTCTGAGGCATACAACCCCAACAATGGACCTTGGGCTGCCGTAAATGGCATCATCCTATTTCAGCGTATTACCAAATAGGCCAGAAGAAAGAGGAAGGATTCAGGTGGACATGCGGCACCTCCTTTAAAGATGAGAAGTATTTGAAGACTTCAAATGAGTGTTGATCCATCTGAAGAAATTTTGCAGCCATTGTTAGTGTGGCAGTAAAGCTGCTGTCTGTTCTCGGGAAAGGGCTTGTCCCTCCCCCTTTCCCTTCAGGTGGAAATGTATGCGTGTGATTCTATACTAAAAAATAAAAAAATAATAAGGAGGAGAGGGGAAAGGGGGGACGGAACAGTGCAGAACAAAAAGGAGGAAAAGTGGGACAGGGGAAAAACAAAAAGGGGGGGACGAGGGAAAAAAGGAAAGGGGGGAAGGGAAAGTAGAAACACTGGGAGAGAAAGAGGGGACGGGCAAGGCGTAAAGATGGAAAAACAGGAACAACAGTTAGGAGGTGGAGGCCGGAAGGTGGAGGCCAGGAGATAGAGGCCGGAAGGTGGAGGCCGGAGGCCAGAAAGTAAAAGCCGGAAAGTGGAGGCCAAAAAAGTGGAGGCCAAAAAAGTGGAGGCCAAAAAAGTGGAGGCCAAAAAAGTGGAGGCCAAAAAAGTGGAGGCCAAAAAAGTGGAGGCCAAAAAAGTGGAGGCCAAAAAAGTGGAGGCCAAAAAAGTGGAGGCCAAAAAAGTGGAGGCCAAAAAAGTGGAGGCCAAAAAAGTGGAGGCCAAAAAAGTGGAGGCCAAAGAAAAAATTTTGTGATTTTCATAATTCATTGCCTCAAAACCACCGTTTTTCACTCTCGGCAGCCTCCGGAGTGAAAAACGCAAACATTCAGCTGCTGCTCCCACAGTAAAGGCCCCAGCGGGGACAAGTGATGCTGGTCCTCACTGCCTCCGGGAAGCCCTCCAAATGCCCCACACACTTGGGCCCTCTCTGCTTCCCTACGGACTCTAGCCTCAAAACCACCGTTTTTCACTCTCAGCAGCCTCCGGAGCAAAAAACGCAAATGTCCAGCCGCTGGTCCCACAGCAAAGGTTCCAAGGAGGAAAAGTCATGCTGGTCCTCACTGCCTCCGGGAACCCCTTCAAATGCCCCACACCTTTTGGACCTCTCTGTTTTCCTGTGGACTCCATCCTCAAAACAACCGTTTTTCACTCTCGGCAGCGTCCGCAGCAAAAAACACAAACGTCCAGCCGCTGCTCCCACAGCAAAGGCCCCAGCGGGGAAAAGTCATGCTGGTCCTCACTGCCTCCGGGAACCCCTTCAAATGCCCCACACCTTTTGGACCTCTCTGCTTTCCTGTGGACTCCATCCTCAAAACCACCGTTATTAACCCTCGGTAGTCTCTGGAGCAAAAAACGCAAAAGTCCAGCCGCTGCTCCCACAGCAAAGGCCCCAGCGGGGAAAAGTCATGCTGGTCCTCACTGCCTCCGGGAACCCCTTCAAATGCCCCACACCTTTTGGACCTCTCTGTTTTCCTGTGGACTCCATCCTCAAAACCACTGTTTTTCACTCTCGGGAGCCTCTAAAGTAAAAAACGCAAACGTCCAGCCGCTGCTCCCACAGCAAAGGCCCCAGCGGGGAAAAGTCATGCTGGTCCTCACTGCCTCCGGGAACCCCTTCAAATGCCCCACACCTTTTGGACCTCTCTGCTTTCCTGTGGAATCCATCCTCAAAACCACCGTTATTAACCCTCGGTAGTCTCTGTAGCGAAAAACGCAAACGTCCAGCTGCTGGTCCAACAGCAAAGGCCCCAGCGGGGAAAAGTCATGCTGGTCCTCACTGCCTCCGGGAACCCCTTCAAATGCCCCACACCTTTTGGACCTCTCTGCTTTCCTGTGGAATCCATCCTCAAAACCACCGTTTTTCACTCTCGGCAGCCTCAGGAGCAAAAAACGCAAACGTCCAGCCGCTGCTCCCAAAGCAAAGGCCCCAGCGGGGAAAAGTCATGCTGGTCCTCACTGCCTCCGGGAACCCCTTCAAATTCCCCACACCTTTTAGACCTCTCTGCTTTCCTGTGGACTCTAGCCTCAAAACCACTGTTTTGCACTCTCGGCAGCCTCTGGAGCAAAAAACGCGAACGTCCAGCCGCTGCTCCCACAGCAAAGGCCCCAGCGGGGAAAAGTCATGCTGGTCCTCACTGCCTCCGGGAACCCCTTCAAATGCCCCACACCTTTTGGACCTCTCTGCTTTCCTGTGGACTATAACCTCAAAACCGCCATTTTTCACTCTCGGAACACTCCGGAGCAAAAAACGCAAACGTCCAGCCGCTGCTCCCACAGCAAATGAGCCAGGGGGGAAAAGTCATGCTGGTCCTCACTGCCTCCGGGAACCCCTTCAAATGCCCCACACCTTTTGGACCTCTCTGCTTTCCTGTGGACTCCATCCTCAAAACCACTGTTTTTCACTCTCGGCAGCCTCAGGAGCAAAAAACGCAAACGTCCAGCCGCTGCTCCCAAAGCAAAGGCCCCAGCGGGGAAAAGTCATGCTGGTCCTCACTGCCTCCGGGAACCCCTTCAAATTCCCCACACCTTTTAGACCTCTCTGCTTTCCTGTGGACTCTAGCCTCAAAACCACCGTTTTTCATCCTCGGCAGCCTCTAAATCAAAAAACGCGAACGTCCAGCCGCTGCTCCCACAGCAAAGGTTCCAAGGCGGAAAAGTCATGCTGGTCCTCACTGCCTCCGGGAACCCCTTCAAATGCCCCACACCTTTTGGACCTCTCTGCTTTCCTGTGGACTATAACCTCAAAACCGCCATTTTTCACTCTCGGCACACTCCGGAGCAAAAAACGCAAACGTCCAGCCGCTGCTCCCACAGCAAAGGAGCCAGGGGGGAAAAGTCATGCTGGTCCTCACTGCCTCCGGGAACCCCTTCAAATGCCCCACACCTTTTGGACCTCTCTGTTTTCCTGTGGACTCCATCCTCAAAAACACTGTTTTTCACTCTCGGCAGCCTCCGGAGCAAAAAACGCAAACGTCCAGCCGCTGCTCCCACAGCAAAGGCCCCAGCGGGGAAAAGTCATGCTGGTCCTCACTGCCTCGGGGAACCCCTTGAAATGCCCCACACCTTTTGGACCTCTCTGCTTTCCTGTGGAATCCATCCTCAAACCCACCATTTTTAACCCTCGGTAGTCTCTGTAGCAAAAAACGCAAACGTCCAGCCGCTGCTCCCACAGCAAAGGCCCCAGCGGGGAAAAGTCATGCTGGTCCTCACTGCCTCCGGGAACCCCTTCAAATGCCCCACACATTTTAGACCTCTATGCTTTCCTGTGGACTCTAGCCTCAAAACCACTGTTTTTAACCCACGGCAGCCTCTAAAGCAAAAAACGCAAACGTCCAGCCGCTGCTCCCACAGCAAAGGTTCCAAGGCGGAAAAGTCATGCTGGTCCTCACTGCCTCCGGGAACCCCTTCAAATGCCCCACACCTTTTGGACCTCTCTGCTTTCCTGTGGACTATAACCTCAAAACCGCCATTTTTCACTCTCGGAACACTCCGGAGCAAAAAACGCAAACGTCCAGCCGCTGCTCCCACAGCAAATGAGCCAGGGGGGAAAAGTCATGCTGGTCCTCACTGCCTCCGGGAACCCCTTCAAATGCCCCACACCTTTTGGACCTCTCTGCTTTCCTGTGGACTCCATCCTCAAAACCACTGTTTTTCACTCTCGGCAGCCTCAGGAGCAAAAAACGCAAACGTCCAGCCGCTGCTCCCAAAGCAAAGGCCCCAGCGGGGAAAAGTCATGCTGGTCCTCACTGCCTCCGGGAACCCCTTCAAATGCCCCACACATTTTAGACCTCTATGCTTTCCTGTGGACTCTAGCCTCAAAACCACTGTTTTTAACCCACGGCAGCCTCTAAAGCAAAAAACGCAAACGTCCAGCCGCTGCTCCCACAGCAAAGGTTCCAAGGCGGAAAAGTCATGCTGGTCCTCACTGCCTCCGGGAACCCCTTCAAATGCCCCACACCTTTTGGACCTCTCTGTTTTCCTGTGGACTCCATCCTCAAAACCACCGTTTTTCACTCTCGGCAGCCTCCGGAGCAAAAAACGCAAACGTCCAGCCGCTGCTCCCACAGCAAAGGCCCCAGCGGGGAAAAGTCATGCTGGTCCTCACTGCCTCCGGGAACCCCTTCAAATGCCCCACACCTTTTGGACCTCTCTGCTTTCCTGTGGAATCCATCCTCAAAACCACCGTTTTTCACTCTCGGCAGCCTCCGGAGCAAAAAACGCAAACGTCCAGCCGCTGCTCCCACAGCAAAGGCCCCAGCGGGGAAAAGTCATGCTGGTCCTCACTGCCTCGGGGAACCCCTTGAAATGCCCCACACCTTTTGGACCTCTCTGCTTTCCTGTGGAATCCATCCTCAAACCCACCATTTTTAACCCTCGGTAGTCTCTGTAGCAAAAAACGCTAACGTCCAGCCGCTGCTCCCACAGCAAAGGCCCCAGCGGGGAAAAGTCATGCTGGTCCTCACTGCCTCCGGGAACCCCTTCAAATGCCCCACACCTTTTGGACCTCTCTGCTTTCCTGTGGACTCCATCCTCAAAACCACCGTTTTTCACTCTCGGCAGCCTCCGGAGCAAAAAACGCAAACGTCCAGCCGCTGCTCCCACAGCAAAGGTTCCAAGGCGGAAAAGTCATGCTGGTCCTCACTGCCTCCGGGAACCCCTTCAAATGCCCCACACCTTTTGGACCTCTCTGCTTTCCTGTGGACTATAACCTCAAAACCGCCATTTTTCACTCTCGGCACACTCCGGAGCAAAAAACGCAAACGTCCAGCCGCTGCTCCCACAGCAAAGGAGCCAGGAGGGAAAAGTCATGCTGGTCCTCACTGCCTCCGGGAACCCCTTCAAATGCCCCACACCTTTTGGACCTCTCTGCTTTCCTGTGGACTCTATCCTAAAAATCACTGTTTTTCACTCTCGGCAGCGTCCGGAGCAAAAAACACAAACGTCCAGCCGCTGCTCCCACAGCAAAGGTCTCAGGGGGGAAAAGTCATGCTGGTCCTCAATGCCTCCGGGAACCCCTTCAAATGCCCCACACCTTTTGGACCTCTCTGTTTTCCTGTGGACTCCATCCTCAAAACCACTGTTTTTCACTCTCGTCAGCCTCCGGAGCAAAAAACGTAAACGTCCAGCCGCTGCTCCCACAGCAAAGGCCCCAGCGGGGAAAAGTCATGCTGGTCATCACTGCCTCCGGGAACCCCTTCAAATGCCCCACACCTTTTGGGCCTCTCTGCTTTCCTGTGGACTGTATCCTAAAAATCACTGTTTTTCACTCTCGGCAGCGTCCGGAGCAAAAAACACAAACGTCCAGCCGCTGCTCCCACAGCAAAGGTCTCAGGGGGGAAAAGTCATGCTGGTCCTCACTGCCTCCGGGAACCCCTTCAAATGCCCCACACCTTTTGGACCTCTCTGCTTTCCTGTGGACTCTAGCCTCAAAACCACCGTTTTTAACCCACGGCAGCCTCTAAATCAAAAAACGCAAACGTCCAGCCGCTGCTCCCACAGCAAAGGAGCCAGGGGGGAAAAGTCATGCTGGTCCTCACTGCCTCCGGGAACCCCTTCAAATGCCCCACACCTTTTGGACCTCTCTGTTTTCCTGTGGACTTCATCCTCAAAAACACTGTTTTTCACTCTCGGCAGCCTCCGGAGCAAAAAACGCAAACGTCCAGCCGCTGCTCCCACAGCAAAGGTTCCAAGGCGGAAAAGTTATGCTGGTCCTCACTGCCTCCGGGAACCCCTTCAAATGCCCCACACCTTTTGGACCTCTCTGCTTTCCTGTGGACTATAACCTCAAAGGCGCCATTTTTCACTCTCGGCAGCCTCCGGAGCAAAAAACGCAAACGTCCAGCCGCTGCTCCCACATCAAAGGTCTCAGGGGGGAAAAGTCATGCTGGTCCTCACTGCCTCCGGGAACCCCTTCAAATGCCCCACACCTTTTGGACCTCTCTGTTTTACTGTGGACTCCATCCTCAAAACCACCGTTTTTCACTCTCGGCAGCCTCCGGAGCAAAAAACGCAAACGTCCAACCGCTGCTCCCACAGCAAAGGTTCCAAGGCGGAAAAGTCATGCTGGTCCTCACTGCCTCCGGGAACCCCTTCAAATGCCCCACACCTTTTGGACCTCTCTGCTTTCCTGTGGAATCCATCCTCAAAACCACCGTTATTAAGCCTCGGTAGTCTCTGTAGCGAAAAACGCAAACGTCCAGCTGCTGGTCCCACAGCAAAGGCCCCAGCGGGGAAAAGTCATGCTGGTCCTCACTGCCTCCGGGAACCCCTTCAAATGCCCCACACCTTTTGGACCTCTCTGCTTTCCTGTGGACTCCATCCTCAAAACCACCGTTTTTCACTCTCGTCAGCCTCCGGAGCAAAAAACGCTAACGTCCAGCCGCTGCTCCCACAGCAAAGGTTCCAAGGCGGAAAAGTCATGCTGGTCCTCACTGCCTCCGGGAACCCCTTCAAATGCCCCACACCTTTTGGACCTCTCTGCTTTCCTGTGGACTATAACCTCAAAACCGCCATTTTTCACTCTCGGCACACTCCGGAGCAAAAAACGCAAACGTCCAGCCGCTGCTCCCACAGCAAAGGCCCCAGCGGGGAAAAGTCATGCTGGTCCTCACTGCCTCCGGGAACCCCTTCAAATGCCCCACACCTTTTGGACCTCTCTGTTTTCCTGTGGACTCCATCCTCAAAAACACTGTTTTTCACTCTCGGCAGCCTCCGGAGCAAAAAACGCAAACGTCCAGCCGCTGCTCCCACAGCAAAGGCCCCAGCGGGGAAAAGTCATGCTGGTCCTCACTGCCTCGGGGAACCCCTTCAAATGCCCCACACCTTTTGGACCTCTCTGCTTTCCTGTGGACTCCATCCTCAAAACCACCGTTTTTCACTCTCGGCAGCCTCTGGAGCAAAAAACGCAAACGTCCAGCCGCTGGTCCCACAGCAAAGGCCCCAGCGGGGAAAAGTCATGCTGGTCCTCACTGCCTCCGGGAACCCCTTCAAATGCCCCACACCTTTTGGACCTCTCTGCTTTCCTGTGGACTATAACCTCAAAACCGCCATTTTTCACTCTCGGCACACTCCGGAGCAAAAAACGCAAACGTCCAGCCGCTGCTCCCACAGCAAAGGTCTCAGGGGGGAAAAGTCATGCTGGTCCTCACTGCCTCCGGGAACCCCTTCAAATGCCCCACACCTTTTGGACCTCTCTGCTTTCCTGTGGACTCTATCCTAAAAATCACTGTTTTTCACTCTCGGCAGCGTCCGGAGCAAAAAACACAAACGTCCAGCCGCTGCTCCCACAGCAAAGGTCTCAGGGGGGAAAAGTCATGCTGGTCCTCACTGCCTCCGGGAACCCCTTCAAATGCCCCACACCTTTTTGACCTCTCTGTTTTCCTGTGGACTCCATCCTCAAAACCACTGTTTTTCACTCTCGTCAGCCTCCGGAGCAAAAAACGTAAACATCCAGCCGCTGCTCCCACAGCAAAGGCCCCAGCGGGGAAAAGTCATGCTGGTCATCACTGCCTCCGGGAACCCCTTCAAATGCCCCACACCTTTTGGGCCTCTCTGCTTTCCTGTGGACTGTATCCTAAAAATCACTGTTTTTCACTCTCGGCAGCGTCCGGAGCAAAAAACGCAAAAGTCCAGCCGCTGCTCCCACAGCAAAGGAGCCAGGGGGGAAAAGTCATGCTGGTCCTCACTGCCTCCGGGAACCCCTTCAAATGCCCCACACCTTTTGGACCTCTCTGTTTTCCTGTGGACTTCATCCTCAAAAACACTGTTTTTCACTCTCGGCAGCCTCCGGAGCAAAAAACGCAAACGTCCAGCCGCTGCTCCCACAGCAAAGGCCCCAGCGGGGAAAAGTCATGCTGGTCCTCACTGCCTCCGGGAACCCCTTCAAATGCCCCACACCTTTTAGACCTCTCTGCTTTCCTGTGGACTCTAGCCTCAAAACCACCGTTTTTAACCCACGGCAACCTCTAAAGCAAAAAACGCAAACGTCCAGCCGCTGCTCCCACAGCAAAGGTTCCAAGGCGGAAAAGTCATGCTGGTCCTCACTGCCTCCGGGAACCCCTTCAAACGCCCCACACCTTTTGGACCTCTCTGCTTTCCTGTGGACTATAACCTCAAAACCGCCATTTTTCACTCTCGGCAGCCTCCGGAGCAAAAAACGCAAACGTCCAGCCGCTGCTCCCACAGCAAAGGTCTCAGGGGGGAAAAGTCATGCTGGTCCTCACTGCCTCCGGGAACCCCTTCAAATGCCCCACACCTTTTGGACCTCTCTGTTTTCCTGTGGACTCCATCCTCCAAACCACTGTTTTTCACTCTCGGCAGCCTCCGGAGCAAAAAACGCAAACGTCCAGCCGCTGCTCCCACAGCAAAGGCCCCAGCGGGGAAAAGTCATGCTGGTCCTCACTGCCTCCGGGAACCCCTTCAAATGCCCCACACCTTTTGGACCTCTCTGCTTTCCTGTGGAATCCATCCTCAAAACCACAGTTTTTAACCCTCGGTAGTCTCTGTAGCAAAAAACGCTAACGTCCAGCCGCTGCTCCCACAGCAAAGGCCCCAGCAGGGAAAAGTCATGCTGGTCCTCACTGCCTCCCGGAACCCCTTCAAATGCCCCACACCTTTTAGACCTCTCTGCTTTCCTGTGGACTCTAGCCTCAAAACCACCGTTTTTAACCCACGGCAGCCTCTATATCAAAAAACGCAAACGTCCAGCCGCTGCTCCCACAGCAAAGGTTCCAAGGCGGAAAAGTCATGCTGGTCCTCACTGCCTCCGGGAACCCCTTCAAATGGCCCACACCTTTTGGACCTCTCTGCTTTCCTGTGGACTATAACCTCAAAACCGCCATTTTTCACTCTCGGTACACTCCGGAGCAAAAAGCGCAAACGTCGAGCCGCTGCTCCCACAGCAAAGGAGCCAGGGGGGAAAAGTCATGCTGGTCCTCACTGCCTCGGGGAACCCCTTCAAATGCCCCACACCTTTTGGACCTCTCTGTTTTCCTGTGGACTCCATCCTCAAAACCACCGTTTTTCACTCTCGACATCTTCAGGAGCAAAAGACGCAAACGTCCAGCCGCTGCTCCCACAGCAAATGAGCCAGGGGGGAAAAGTCATGCTGGTCCTCACTGCCTCCGGGAACCCCTTCAAATGCCCCACACCTTTTGGACCTCTCTGCTTTCCTGTGGACTCCATCCTCAAAACCACTGTTTTTCACTCTCTGCAGCTTCCGGAGCAAAAAACGCAAACGTCCAGCCGCTGCTCCCACAGCAAAGGCCCCAGCGGGGAAAAGTCATGCTGGTCCTCACTGCCTCCGGGAACCCCTTCAAATGCCCCACACCTTTTGGACTTCTCTGCTTTCCTGTGAAATGCATCCTCAAAACCACCGTTTTTCACTCTCGGCATCTTCCGGAGCAAAAAGCGCAAACGTCCAGCCGCTGCTCCCACAGCAAAGACCCCAGCGGGAAAAGTCATGCTGGTCCTCACTGCCTCCGGGAACCCCTTCAAATGCCCCACACCTTTTGGACCTCTCTGCTTTCCTGTGGAATCCATCCTCAAAACCACCGTTTTTAACCCTCGGTTTTCTCTGTAGCAAAAAACGCAAACGTCCAGCCGCTGCTCCCACAGCAAAGGTTCCAAGGCGGAAAAGTCATGCTGGTCCTCACTGCCTCTGGGAACCCCTTCAAATGCCCCACACCTTTTGGACCTCTCTGCTTTCCTGTGGACTATAACCTCAAAACCGCCATTTTTCACACTCGGCACACTCTGCAGCAAAAAACGCAAACGTCCAGCCGCTGCTCCCACAGCAAAGGCCCCAGCGGGGAAAAGTCATGCTGGTCCTCACTGCCTCCGGGAACCCCTTCAAATGCCCCACACCTTTTAAATCTCTCTGCTTTCCTGTGGACTCTAGCCTCAAAACCACCGTTTTTAACCCACGGCAGCCTCTAAAGCAAAAAACGCAAACGTCCAGCCGCTGCTCCCACAGCAAAGGTTCCAAGGCGGAAAAGTTATGCTGGTCCTCACTGCCTCCGGGAACCCCTTCAAATGCCCCACACCTTTTGGACCTCTCTGCTTTCCTGTGGACTATAACCTGAAAACCGCCATTTTTCACTCTCGGCACACTCCGGAGCAAAAAACGCAAACGTCCAGCCGCTGGTCCCACAGCAAAGGAGCCAGGAGGGAAAAGTCATGCTGGTCCTCACTGCCTCCGGGAACCCCTTCAAATGCCCCACACCTTTTGGACCTCTCTGCTTTCCTGTGAAATGCATCCTCAAAACCACCGTTTTTCACGCTCGGCAGCCTCCGGAGCAAAAAACGCAAATGTCCAGCCGCTGCTCCCACAGCAAAGGCCCCAGCGGGGAAAAGTCATGCTGGTCCTCACTGCCTCCGGGAACCCCTTCAAATGCCCCACACCTTTTGGACCTCTCTGCTTTCCTGTGGACTGTAACCTCAAAACCGCCATTTTTCACTCCCGGCCGCCTCCGGAGCAAAAAACACAAACGTCCAGCCGCTGCTCCCACAGCAAAGGTCTCAGGGGGGAAAAGTCATGCTGGTCCTCACTGCCTCCGGGAACCCCTTCAAATGCCCCACACCTTTTGGACCTCTCTGTTTTCCTGTGGACTCCATCCTCAAAACCACCGTTTTTCACTCTCGGCAGCCTCCGGAGCAAAAAACGCAAATGTCCATCCGCTGCTCCCACAGCAAAGGCCCCAGCGGGGAAAAGTCATGCTGGTCCTCACTGCCTTTGGGAACCCCTTCAAATGCCCCACACCTTTTGGACCTCTCTGCTTTCCTGTGGACTCCATGCTCAAAACCACCGCTTTTCACTCTCGGCAGCGTCCGGAGCAAAAAACGCAAACGTCCAGCCGCTGCTCCCACAGCAAAGGTTCCAAGGCGAAAAGTTATGCTGGTCCTCACTGCCTCCGGGAACCCCTTCAAACGCCCCACACCTTTTGGACCTCTCTGCTTTCCTGTGGACTATAACCTCAAAACCGCCATTTTTCACTCTCGGCACACTCCGGAGCAAAAAACGCAAACGTCCAGCCGCTGCTCCCACAGCAAAGGCACCAGCGGGGAAAAGTCATGCTGGTCCTCACTGCCTCCGGGAACCACTTCAAATGCCCCACACCTTTTGGACCTCTCTGCTTTTTTGTGGACTCTATCCTAAAAATCACTGTTTTTCACTCTCGGCAGCGTCCGGAGCAAAAAAAAAAAACATCCAGCCGCTGCTCCCACAGCAAAGGCCCCAGCGGGGACAAGTCATGCTGGTCCTCACTGCCTTTGGGAACCCCTTCAAATGCCCCACACCTTTTGGACCTCTCTGCTTTCCTGTGGAATCCATCCTCAAAACCACAGTTTTTAACCCTCGGTAGTCTCTGTAGCAAAAAACGCAAACGTCCAGCCGCTGCTCCCACAGCAAAGGCCCCAGCGGGGAAAAGTCATGCTGGTCCTCACTGCCTCCGGGAACCCCTTCAAATGCCCCACACCTTTTGGACCTCTCTGTTTTCCTGTGGACTCCATCCTCAAAACCACCGTTTTTCACTCTCGGCAGCCTCCGGAGCAAAAAACGCAAATGTCCAGCCGCTGCTCCCACAGCAAAGGCCCCAGTGGGGAAAATTCATGCTGGTCCTCACTGCTTCCGGGAACCCCTTCAAATGCCCCACACCTTTTGGACCTCTCTGTTTTCCTGTGGACTCCATCTTCAAAACCACCGTTTTTCATTCTCGGCAGCCTCCGGAGCAAAAAACGCAAATGTCCAGCCGCTGCTCCCACAGCAAAGGCCCCAGCGGGGAAAAGTCATGCTGGGCCTCACTGCCTCCGGGAACCCCTTAAAATGCCCCACACCTTTTGGAGCTCTCTGCTTTCCTGTGGAATCCATCCTCAAAACCACCGTTATTAACCCTCGGTAGTGTCTGTAGCAAAAAACGCAAACGTCCAGCCGCTGTTCCCACAGCAAAGGCCCCAGCGGGGAAAAGTCATGCTGGTCCTCACTGCCTCCGGGAACCCCTTCAAATGCCCCACACCTTTTGGACCTCTCTGTTTTCCTGTGGACTCCATCCTCAAAACCACCGTTTTTCACTCTCGGCACCCTCCGGACAAAAAACGCAAACGTCCAGCCGCTGCTCCCACAGCAAAGGTCTCAGGGGGGAAAAGTCATGCTGGTCCTCACTGCCTACGGGAACCCCTTCAAATGCCCCACACCTTTTGGACCTCTCTGCTTTCCTGTGGACTCCATCCTCAAAACCACCGTTATTAAACCTCGGTATTCTCTGGAGCAAAAACCGCAAATGTCCAGCCGCTGCACCCACAGCAAAGTCCCCAGCGGGGAAAAGTCATGCTGGTCCTCACTGCCTCCGGGAACCCCTTCAAATGCCCCACACCTTTTGGACCTCTCTGTTTTCCTGTGGACTCTATCCTCAAAACCACCGTTTTTCATCCTCGGCAGCCTCCGGAGCAAAAAACGCAAACGTCCAGCCGCTGCTCCCACAGCAAAGGCCCCATTGGGGAAAAGTCATGCTGGTCCTCACTGCCTCCGGGAACCCCTTCAAATGCCCCACACCTTTTGGACCTCTCTGCTTTCCTGTGGAATCCATCCTCAAAACCACCGTTATTAACCCTCGGTAGTCTCTGTAGCAAAAAACGCAAACGTCCAGCCGCTGGTCCCACAGCAAAGGCCCCAGCGGGGAAAAGTCATGCTGGTCCTCACTGCCTCCGGGATCCCCTTCAAATGCCCCACACCTTTTGGAACTCTCTGTTTTCCTGTGGACTCCATCCTCAAAACCACCGTTTTTCACTCTCGGCAACCTCCAGGGCAAAAAACGCAAACGTCCAGCCGCTGCTCCCACAGCAAAGGCATCAGGGGGGAAAAGTCATGCTGGTCCTCACTGCCTCCGGGAACCCCTTCAAATGCCCCACACCTTTTGGACCTCTCTGCTTTTTTGTGGACTCTATCCTAAAAATCACTGTTTTTCACTCTCAGCAGCCTCCGGAGCAAAAAACACAAACGTCCAGCCGCTGCTCCCACAGCAAAGGCATCAGGGGGGAAAAGTCATGCTGGTCCTCACTGCCTCCGGGAACCCCTTCAAATGCCCCACACCTTTTGGACCTCTCTGTTTTCCTGTGGAATCCATCCTCAAAACCACCGTTTTTCATCCTCGGCAGCCTCCGGAGCAAAAAACGCAAACGTCCAGCCGCTGCTCCCACAGCAAAGGCCCCAGCGGGGAAAAGTCATGCTGGTCCTCACTGCCTCCGGGAACCCCTTCAAATGCCCCACACCTTTTGGACCTCTCTGTTTTCCTGTGGACTCCATCCTCAAAACCACCGTTTTTCATCCTCGGCAGCCTCAGGAGCAAAAAACGCAAATGTCCATCCGCTGCTCCCACAGCAAAGGCCCCAGCGGGGAAAAGTCATGCTGGTCCTCACTGCCTCCGGGAACCCCTTCAAATGCCCCACACCTTTTGGACCTCTCTGCTTTCCTGTGGAATCCATCCTCAAAACCACCGTTATTAACCCTCGGTAGTCTCTGTAGCAAAAAACGCAAACGTCCAGCCGCTGGTCCCACAGCAAAGGCCCCAGCGGGGAAAAGTCATGCTGGTCCTCACTGCCTCCGGGAACCCCTTCAAATGCCCCACACCTTTTGGAACTCTCTGTTTTCCTGTGGACTCCATCCTCAAAACCACCGTTTTTCACTCTCGGCAACCTCCAGGGCAAAAAACGCAAACGTCCAGCCGCTGCTCCCACAGCAAAGGCATCAGGGGGGAAAAGTCATGCTGGTCCTCACTGCCTCCGGGAACCCCTTCAAATGCCCCACACCTTTTGGACCTCTCTGCTTTTTTGTGGACTCTATCCTAAAAATCACTGTTTTTCACTCTCAGCAGCCTCCGGAGCAAAAAACACAAACGTCCAGCCGCTGCTCCCACAGCAAAGGCATCAGGGGGGAAAAGTCATGCTGGTTTTCACTGCCTCCGGGAACCCCTTCAAATGCCCCACACCTTTTGGACCTCTCTGTTTTCCTGTGGACTCCATCCTCAAAACCACCGTTTTTCATCCTCGGCAGCCTCAGGAGCAAAAAACGCAAATGTCCATCCGCTGCTCCCACAGCAAAGGCCCCAGCGGGGAAAAGTCATGCTGGTCCTCACTGCCTCCGGGAACCCCTTCAAATGCCCCACACCTTTTGGACCTCTCTGCTTTCCTGTGGAATCCATCCTCAAAACCACCGCTTTTCACTCTCGGCAGCGTCCGGAGCAAAAAACGCAAACGTCCAGCCGCTGCTCCCACAGCAAAGGTTCCAAGGCGAAAAGTTATGCTGGTCCTCACTGCCTCCGGGAACCCCTTCAAACGCCCCACACCTTTTGGACCTCTCTGCTTTCCTGTGGACTATAACCTCAAAACCGCCATTTTTCACTCTCGGCACACTCCGGAGCAAAAAACGCAAATGTCCAGCCGCTGCTCCCACAGCAAAGGCACCAGCGGGGAAAAGTCATGCTGGTCCTCACTGCCTCCGGGAACCCCTTCAAATGCCCCACACCTTTTGGACCTCTCTGCTTTTTTGTGGACTCTATCCTAAAAATCACTGTTTTTCACTCTCGGCAGCGTCCGGAGCAAAAAAAAAAAACATCCAGCCGCTGCTCCCACAGCAAAGGCCCCAGCGGGGAAAAGTCATGCTGGTCCTCACTGCCTTTGGGAACCCCTTCAAATGCCCCACACCTTTTGGACCTCTCTGCTTTCCTGTGGAATCCATCCTCAAAACCACAGTTTTTAACCCTCGGTAGTCTCTGTAGCAAAAAACGCAAACGTCCAGCCGCTGCTCCCACAGCAAAGGCCCCAGCGGGGAAAAGTCATGCTGGTCCTCACTGCCTCCGGGAACCCCTTCAAATGCCCCACACCTTTTGGACCTCTCTGTTTTCCTGTGGACTCCATCCTCAAAACCACCGTTTTTCACTCTCGGCAGCCTCCGGAGCAAAAAACGCAAATGTCCAGCCGCTGCTCCCACAGCAAAGGCCCCAGTGGGGAAAATTCATGCTGGTCCTCACTGCTTCCGGGAACCCCTTCAAATGCCCCACACCTTTTGGACCTCTCTGTTTTCCTGTGGACTCCATCCTCAAAACCACCGTTTTTCATTCTCGGCAGCCTCCGGAGCAAAAAACGCAAATGTCCAGCCGCTGCTCCCACAGCAAAGGCCCCAGCGGGGAAAAGTCATGCTGGGCCTCACTGCCTCCGGGAACCCCTTCAAATGCCCCACACCTTTTGGACCTCTCTGCTTTCCTGTGGAATCCATCCTCAAAACCACCGTTATTAACCCTCGGTAGTCTCTGTAGCAAAAAACGCAAACGTCCAGCCGCTGTTCCCACAGCAAAGGCCCCAGCGGGGAAAAGTCATGCTGGTCCTCACTGCCTCTGGGAACCCCTTCAAATGCCCCACACCTTTTGGACCTCTCTGTTTTCCTGTGGACTCCATCCTCAAAACCACCGTTTTTCACTCTCGGCACCCTCCGGACAAAAAACGCAAACGTCCAGCCGCTGCTCCCACAGCAAAGGTCTCAGGGGGGAAAAGTCATGCTGGTCCTCACTGCCTCCGGGAACCCCTTCAAATGCCCCACACCTTTTGGACCTCTCTGCTTTCCTGTGGACTCTATCCTCAAAACCACCGTTATTAAACCTCGGTATTCTCTGGAGCAAAAACCGCAAATGTCCAGCCGCTGCACCCACAGCAAAGTCCCCAGCGGGGAAAAGTCATGCTGGTCCTCACTGCCTCCGGGAACCCCTTCAAATGCCCCACACCTTTTGGACCTCTCTGTTTTCCTGTGGACTCTATCCTCAAAACCACCGTTTTTCATCCTCGGCAGCCTCCGGAGCAAAAAACGCAAACGTCCAGCCGCTGCTCCCACAGCAAAGGCCCCAGCGGGGAAAAGTCATGCTGGTCCTCACTGCCTCCGGGAACCCCTTCAAATGCCCCACACCTTTTGGACCTCTCTGCTTTCCTGTGGAATCCATCCTCAAAACCACCGTTATTAACCCTCGGTAGTCTCTGTAGCAAAAAACGCAAACGTCCAGCCGCTGCTCCCACAGCAAAGGCCCCAGCGGGGAAAAGTCATGCTGGTCCTCACTGCCTCCGGGAACCCCTTCAAATGCCCCACACCTTTTGGACCTCTCTGTTTTCCTGTGGACTCCATCCTCAAAACCACCGTTTTTCACTCTCGGCAACCTCCAGGGCAAAAAACGCAAATGTCCAGCCGCTGCTCCCACAGCAAAGGCCCCAGCGGGGAAAAGTCATGCTGGTCCTCACTGCCTCCGGGAACCCCTTCAAATGCCCCACACCTTTTGGACCTCTCTGCTTTTTTGTGGACTCTATCCTAAAAATCACTGTTTTTCACTCTCAGCAGCCTCCGGAGCAAAAAACACAAACGTCCAGCCGCTGCTCCCACAGCAAAGGCATCAGGGGGGAAAAGTCATGCTGGTCCTCACTGCCTCCGGGAACCCCTTCAAATGCCCCACACCTTTTGGACCTCTCTGTTTTCCTGTGGACTCCATCCTCAAAACCACCGTTTTTCATCCTCGGCAGCCTCAGGAGCAAAAAACGCAAACGTCCAGCCGCTGCTCCCACAGCAAAGGCCCCAGCGGGGAAAAGTCATGCTGGTCCTCACTGCCTCCGGGAACCCCTTCAAATGCCCCACACCTTTTGGACCTCTCTGCTTTCCTGTGGACTCCATCCTCAAAACCACCGTTTTTCATCCTCGGCAGCCTCAGGAGCAAAAAACGCAAATGTCCATCCGCTGCTCCCACAGCAAAGGCCCCAGCGGGGAAAAGTCATGCTGGTCCTCACTGCCTCCGGGAACCCCTTCAAATGCCCCACACCTTTTGGACCTCTCTGCTTTCCTGTGGACTCCATGCTCAAAACCACCGCTTTTCACTCTCGGCAGCGTCCGGAGCAAAAAACGCAAACGTCCAGCCGCTGCTCCCACAGCAAAGGTTCCAAGGCGAAAAGTTATGCTGGTCCTCACTGCCTCCGGGAACCCCTTCAAACGCCCCACACCTTTTGGACCTCTCTGCTTTCCTGTGGACTATAACCTCAAAACCGCCATTTTTCACTCTCGGCACACTCCGGAGCAAAAAACGCAAATGTCCAGCCGCTGCTCCCACAGCAAAGGCCCCAGCGGGGAAAAGTCATGCTGGTCCTCACTGCCTCCGGGAACCCCTTCAAATGCCCCACACCTTTTGGACCTCTCTGCTTTTTTGTGGACTCTATCCTAAAAATCACTGTTTTTCACTCTCGGCAGCGTCCGGAGCAAAAAAAAAAAACATCCAGCCGCTGCTCCCACAGCAAAGGTTCCAAGGCGGAAAAGTCATGCTGGTCCTCACTGCCTTTGGGAACCCCTTCAAATGCCCCACACCTTTTGGACCTCTCTGCTTTCCTGTGGAATCCATCCTCAAAACCACAGTTTTTAACCCTCGGTAGTCTCTGTAGCAAAAAACGCAAACATCCAGCCGCTGCTCCCACAGCAAAGGCCCCAGCGGGGAAAAGTCATGCTGGTCCTCACTGCCTCCGGGAACCCCTTCAAATGCCCCACACCTTTTGGACCTCTCTGTTTTCCTGTGGACTCCATCCTCAAAACCACCGTTTTTCACTCTCGGCAGCCTCCGGAGCAAAAAACGCAAATGTCCAGCCGCTGCTCCCACAGCAAAGGCCCCAGTGGGGAAAATTCATGCTGGTCCTCACTGCTTCCGGGAACCCCTTCAAATGCCCCACACCTTTTGGACCTCTCTGTTTTCCTGTGGACTCCATCCTCAAAACCACCGTTTTTCATTCTCGGCAGCCTCCGGAGCAAAAAACGCAAATGTCCAGCCGCTGCTCCCACAGCAAAGGCCCCATTGGGGAAAAGTCATGCTGGGCCTCACTGCCTCCGGGAACCCCTTCAAATGCCCCACACCTTTTGGACCTCTCTGCTTTCCTGTGGAATCCATCCTCAAAACCACCGTTAATAACCCTCGGTAGTGTCTGTAGCAAAAAACGCAAACGTCCAGCCGCTGTTCCCACAGCAAAGGCCCCAGCGGGGAAAAGTCATGCTGGTCCTCACTGCCTCCGGGAACCCCTTCAAATGCCCCACACCTTTTGGACCTCTCTGTTTTCCTGTGGACTCCATCCTCAAAACCACCGTTTTTCACTCTCGGCACCCTCCGGACAAAAAACGCAAACGTCCAGCCGCTGCTCCCACAGCAAAGGTCTCAGGGGGGAAAAGTCATGCTGGCCCTCACTGCCTCCGGGAACCCCTTCAAATGCCCCACACCTTTTGGACCTCTCTGCTTTCCTGTGGACTCCATCCTCAAAACCACCGTTATTAAACCTCGGTATTCTCTGGAGCAAAAACCGCAAATGTCCAGCCGCTGCACCCACAGCAAAGTCCCCAGCGGGGAAAAGTCATGCTGGTCCTCACTGCCTCCGGGAACCCCTTCAAATGCCCCACACCTTTTGGACCTCTCTGTTTTCCTGTGGACTCTATCCTCAAAACCACCGTTTTTCATCCTCGGTAGTCTCTGTAGCAAAAAACGCAAACGTCCAGCCGCTGGTCCCACAGCAAAGGCCCCAGCGGGGAAAAGTCATGCTGGTCCTCACTGCCTCCGGGAACCCCTTCAAATGCCCCACACCTTTTGGACCTCTCTGTTTTCCTGTGGACTCTATCCTAAAAATCACTGTTTTTCACTCTCAGCAGCCTCCGGAGCAAAAAACACAAACGTCCAGCCGCTGCTCCCACAGCAAAGGCATCAGGGGGGAAAAGTCATGCTGGTCCTCACTGCCTCCGGGAACCCCTTCAAATGCCCCACACCTTTTGGACCTCTCTGCTTTTTTGTGGACTCTATCCTAAAAATCACTGTTTTTCACTCTCAGCAGCCTCCGGAGCAAAAAACACAAACGTCCAGCCGCTGCTCCCACAGCAAAGGCATCAGGGGGGAAAAGTCATGCTGGTCCTCACTGCCTCCGGGAACCCCTTCAAATGCCCCACACCTTTTGGACCTCTCTGTTTTCCTGTGGACTCCATCCTCAAAACCACCGTTTTTCATCCTCGGCAGCCTCAGGAGCAAAAAACGCAAACGTCCAGCCGCTGCTCCCACAGCAAAGGCCCCAGCGGGGAAAAGTCATGCTGGTCCTCACTGCCTCCGGGAACCCCTTCAAATGCCCCACACCTTTTGGACCTCTCTGCTTTCCTGAGGAATCCATCCTCAAAACCACCGTTATTAACCCTCGGTAGTCTCTGTAGCAAAAAACGGAAACGTCCAGCCGCTGGTCCCACAGAAAAGGCCCCAGCGGGGAAAAGTCATGCTGGTCCTCACTGCCTCCGGGAACCCCTTCAAATGCCCCACACCTTTTGGACCTCTCTTCTTTCCTGTGGACTGTATGCTCAAAATCACCGTTTTTCACTCTCGGCAGCCTCAGGAGCAAAAAACGCAAACGTCCAGCCGCTGCTCCCACAGCAAATGTTTCAAGGCGGAAAAGTTATGCTGGTCCTCACTGCCTCCGGGAACCCATTCAAACGCCCCACACCTTTTGGACCTCTCTGCTTTCCTGTGGACTATAACCTCAAAACCGCCATTTTTCACTCTCGGCACACTCCGGAGCAAAAAACGCAAACGTCCAGCCGCTGCTCCCACAGCAAAGGAGCCGGGAGGGAAAAGTCATGCTGGTCCTCACTGCCTCCGGAAACCCCTTCAAATGCCCCACACCTTTTGGACCTCTCTGCTTTCATGTGAAATGCATCCTCAAAACCATCGTTTTTCACTCTCGGCAGCCTCCGGAGCAAAAAGCGCAAACGTCTAGCCGCTGCTCCCACAGCAAAGGCCCCAGCGGGGACAAGTCATGCTGGTCCTCACTGCCTCTGGGAACCCCTTCAAATGCCCCACACCTTTTGGACCTCTCTGCTTTCCTGTGGACTCTAACCTTAAAATCACTGTTTTTCACTCTCGGCACCCTCCGGAGCAAAAAACACAAACGTCCAGCCGCTGATCCTACATCAAAGATCTCAGGGGGGAAAAGTCATGCTGGTCCTCACTGCCTCCGGGAACCCCTTCAAATGCCCCACAACTTTTGGACCTCTCTGTTTTCCTGTGGACTCCATCCTCAAAACCACTGTTTTTCACTCTCGGCAGCCTCCAGAGCAAAAAACGCAAACGTCTAGCCGCTGCTCCCACAGCAAAGGCCCCAGCGGGGACAAGTCATGCTGGTCCTCACTGCCTCTGGGAACCCCTTCAAATGCCCCACACCTTTTTTGACCTCTCTGCTTTCCTGTGGAATCCATCCTCAAAACCACCGTTATTAACCCTCGGTAGTCTCTGTAGCAAAAAACGCAAACGTCCAGCCGCTGTTCCCACAGCAAAGGCCCCAGCGGGGAAAAGTCATGCTGGTCCTCACTGCCTCCGGGAACCCCTTCAAATGCCCCACACCTTTTGGACCTCTCTGCTTTTTTGTGGACTCTATCCTAAAAATCACTGTTTTTCACTCTCGGTAGCGTCCAGAGCAAAAAACACAAACATCCAGCCGCTGCTCCCACAGCAAAGGCCCCAGCGGGGACAAGTCATGCTGGTCCTCACTGCCTTTGGGAACCCCTTCAAATGCCCCACACCTTTTGGACCTCTCTGTTTTCCTGTGGACTCCATCCTCAAAACCACCGTTTTTCACTCTCGGCAGCCTCCGGAGCAAAAAACGCAAACGTCCAGCCGCTGCTCCCACAGCAAAGGCCCCAGCGGGGAAAAGTCATGCTGGTCCTCACTGCCTCCGGGAACCCCTTCAAATGCCCCACACCTTTTGGACCTCTCTGCTTTCCTGTGGAATCCATCCTCAAAACCACCGTTATTAACCCTCGGTAGTCTCTGGAGCAAAAACCGCAAATGTCCAGCCGCTGCACCCACAGCAAAGTCCCCAGCGGGGAAAAGTCATGCTGGTCCTCACTGCCTCCGGGAACCCCTTCAAATGCCCCACACCTTTTGGACCTCTCTGTTTTCCTGTGGACTCCATCCTCAAAACCACCGTTTTTCATCCTCGGCAGCCTCAGGAGCAAAAAACGCAAACGTCCAGCCGCTGCTCCCACAGCAAAAGCCCCAGCGGGGAAAAGTCATGCTGGTCCTCACTGCCTCCGGGAACCCCTTCAAATGCCCCACACCTTTTGGACCTCTCTGCTTTTTTGTGGACTCTATCCTTAAAATCACTGTTTTTCACTCTCGGCAGCGTCCAGAGCAAAAAACACAAACATCCAGCCGATGCTCCCACAGCAAAGGCCCCAGCGGGGACAAGTCATGCTGGTCTTCACTGCCTTTGGGAACCCCTTCAAATGCCCCACACCTTTTGGACCTCTCTGCTTTCCTGTGGAATCCATCCTCAAAACCACCGTTTTTAACCCTCGGTAGTCTCTGTAGCAAAAAACGCAAACGTCCAGCCGCTGCTCCCACAGCAAAGGCCCCAGCGGGGAAAAGTCATGCTGGTCCTCACTGCCTCCGGGAACCCCTTCAAATGCCCCACACCTTTTGGACCTCTCTGTTTTCCTGTGGACTCCATCCTCAAAACCACCGTTTTTCACTCTCGGCACCCTCCAGAGCAAAAAACGCAAATGTCCAGCCGCTGCTCCCACAGCAAAGGCCCCAGCGGGGAAAAGTCATGCTGGTCCTCACTGCCTCTGGGAACCCCTTCAAATGCCCCACACCTTTTGGACCTCTCTGCTTTCCTGTGGAATCCATCCTCAAAACCACAGTTTTTAACCCTCGGTAGTCTCTGTAGCAAAAAACGCAAACGTCCAGCCGCTGCTCCCACAGCAAAGGCCCCAGCGGGGAAAAGTCATGCTGGTCCTCACTGCCTCCGGGAACCCCTTCAAATGCCCCACACCTTTTGGACCTCTCTGCTTTTTTGTGGACTCTATCCTTAAAATCACTGTTTTTCACTCTCGGCAGCGTCCAGAGCAAAAAACACAAACATCCAGCCGATGCTCCCACAGCAAAGGCCCCAGCGGGGACAAGTCATGCTGGTCTTCACTGCCTTTGGGAACCCCTTCAAATGCCCCACACCTTTTGGACCTCTCTGCTTTCCTGTGGAATCCATCCTCAAAACCACCGTTTTTAACCCTCGGTAGTCTCTGTAGCAAAAAACGCAAACGTCCAGCCGCTGCTCCCACAGCAAAGGCCCCAGCGGGGAAAAGTCATGCTGGTCCTCACTGCCTCCGGGAACCCCTTCAAATGC
This sequence comes from Vanellus vanellus, assembly GCF_965231255.1. Taxonomy (NCBI): domain Eukaryota; kingdom Metazoa; phylum Chordata; class Aves; order Charadriiformes; family Charadriidae; genus Vanellus; species Vanellus vanellus. The sequence goes on from NW_028128373.1 coordinate 26,575, forward strand.
CCCACACCTTTTGGACCTCTCTGCTTTTTTGTGGACTCTATCCTTAAAATCACTGTTTTTCACTCTCGGCAGCGTCCAGAGCAAAAAACACAAACATCCAGCCGATGCTCCCACAGCAAAGGCCCCAGCGGGGACAAGTCATGCTGGTCTTCACTGCCTTTGGGAACCCCTTCAAATGCCCCACACCTTTTGGACCTCTCTGTTTTCCTGTGGAATCCATCCTCAAAACCACCGTTTTTAACCCTCGGTAGTCTCTGTAGCAAAAAACGCAAACGTCCAGCCGCTGCTCCCACAGCAAAGGCCCCAGCGGGGAAAAGTCATGCTGGTCCTCACTGCCTCCGGGAACCCCTTCAAATGCCCCACACCTTTTGGACCTCTCTGTTTTCCTGTGGACTCCATCCTCAAAACCACCGTTTTTCACTCTCGGCACCCTCCGGAGCAAAAAACGCAAATGTCCAGCCGCTGCTCCCACAGCAAAGGCCCCAGCGGGGAAAAGTCATGCTGGTCCTCACTGCCTCTGGGAACCCCTTCAAATGCCCCACACCTTTTGGACCTCTCTGCTTTCCTGTGGAATCCATCCTCAAAACCACAGTTTTTAACCCTCGGTAGTCTCTGTAGCAAAAAACGCAAACGTCCAGCCGCTGCTCCCACAGCAAAGGCCCCAGCGGGGAAAAGTCATGCTGGTCCTCACTGCCTCCGGGAACCCCTTCAAATGCCCCACACCTTTTGGACCTCTCTGCTTTCCTGTGGACTATAACCTCAAAACCGCCATTTTTCACTCTCGGTACACTCCGGAGCAAAAAGCGCAAACGTCGAGCCGCTGCTCCCACAGCAAAGGAGCCAGGGGGGAAAAGTCATGCTGGTCCTCACTGCCTCGGGGAACCCCTTCAAATGCCCCACACCTTTTGGACCTCTCTGCTTTCCTGTGGAATCCATCCTCAAAACCACCGTTTTTCACTCTCGACATCTTCAGGAGCAAAAGACGCAAACGTCCAGCCGCTGCTCCCACAGCAAATGAGCCAGGGGGGAAAAGTCATGCTGGTCCTCACTGCCTCCGGGAACCCCTTCAAATGCCCCACACCTTTTGGACCTCTCTGCTTTCCTGTGGACTCCATCCTCAAAACCACTGTTTTTCACTCTCTGCAGCTTCCGGAGCAAAAAACGCAAACGTCCAGCCGCTGCTCCCACAGCAAAGGCCCCAGCGGGGAAAAGTCATGCTGGTCCTCACTGCCTCCGGGAACCCCTTCAAATGCCCCACACCTTTTGGACTTCTCTGCTTTCCTGTGAAATGCATCCTCAAAACCACCGTTTTTCACTCTCGGCATCTTCCGGAGCAAAAAGCGCAAACGTCCAGCCGCTGCTCCCACAGCAAAGGCCCCAGCGGGGAAAAGTCATGCTGGTCCTCACTGCCTCCGGGAACCCCTTCAAATGCCCCACACATTTTGGACCTGTCTGCTTTTTTGTGGACTCTATCCTAAAAATCACTGTTTTTCACTCTCGGCAGCGTCCGGAGCAAAAAACACAAACATCCAGCCGCTGCTCCCACATCAAAGGTCTCAGGGGGGAAAAGTCATGCTGGTCCTCACTGCCTCCGGGAACCCCTTCAAATGCCCCACACCTTTTGGACCTCTCTGCTTTCCTGTGGACTCTAACCTTAAAATCACTGTTTTTCACTCTCGGCACCCTCCGGAGCAAAAAACACAAACGTCCAGCCTCTGCTCCTACATCAAAGATCTCAGGGGGGAAAAGTCATGCTGGTCCTCACTGCCTCCGGGAACCCCTTCAAATGCCCCACACCTTTTGGACCTCTCTGTTTTCCTGTGGACTCCATCCTCAAAACCACTGTTTTTCACTCTCGGCAGCCTCAGGAGCAAAAAACGCAAACGTCTAGCCGCTGCTCCCACAGCAAAGGCCCCAGCGGGGACAAGTCATGCTGGTCCTCACTGCCTCTGGGAACCCCTTCAAATGCCCCACACCTTTTTTGACCTCTCTGCTTTCCTGTGGAATCCATCCTCAAAACCACCGTTATTAACCCTCGGTAGTCTCTGTAGCAAAAAACGCAAACGTCCAGCCGCTGTTCCCACAGCAAAGGCCCCAGCGGGGAAAAGTCATGCTGGTCCTCACTGCCTCCGGGAACCCCTTCAAATGCCCCACACCTTTTGGACCTCTCTGCTTTTTTGTGGACTCTATCCTAAAAATCACTGTTTTTCACTCTCGGTAGCGTCCAGAGCAAAAAACACAAACATCCAGCCGCTGCTCCCACAGCAAAGGCCCCAGCGGGGACAAGTCATGCTGGTCCTCACTGCCTTTGGGAACCCCTTCAAATGCCCCACACCTTTTGGACCTCTCTGTTTTCCTGTGGACTCCATCCTCAAAACCACCGTTTTTCACTCTCGGCAGCCTCCGGAGCAAAAAACGCAAACGTCCAGCCGCTGCTCCCACAGCAAAGGCCCCAGCGGGGAAAAGTCATGCTGGTCCTCACTGCCTCCGGGAACCCCTTCAAATGCCCCACACCTTTTGGACCTCTCTGCTTTCCTGTGGAATCCATCCTCAAAACCACCGTTATTAACCCTCGGTAGTCTCTGGAGCAAAAACCGCAAATGTCCAGCCGCTGCACCCACAGCAAAGTCCCCAGCGGGGAAAAGTCATGCTGGTCCTCACTGCCTCCGGGAACCCCTTCAAATGCCCCACACCTTTTGGACCTCTCTGTTTTCCTGTGGACTCCATCCTCAAAACCACCGTTTTTCATCCTCGGCAGCCTCAGGAGCAAAAAACGCAAACGTCCAGCCGCTGCTCCCACAGCAAAGGCCCCAGCGGGGAAAAGTCATGCTGGTCCTCACTGCCTCCGGGAACCCCTTCAAATGCCCCACACCTTTTGGACCTCTCTGCTTTTTTGTGGACTCTATCCTTAAAATCACTGTTTTTCACTCTCGGCAGCGTCCAGAGCAAAAAACACAAACATCCAGCCGATGCTCCCACAGCAAAGACCCCAGCGGGAAAAGTCATGCTGGTCCTCACTGCCTCCGGGAACCCCTTCAAATGCCCCACACCTTTTGGACCTCTCTGCTTTCCTGTGGAATCCATCCTCAAAACCACCGTTTTTAACCCTCGGTTTTCTCTGTAGCAAAAAACGCAAACGTCCAGCCGCTGCTCCCACAGCAAAGGTTCCAAGGCGGAAAAGTCATGCTGGTCCTCACTGCCTCCGGGAACCCCTTCAAATGCCCCACACCTTTTGGACCTCTCTGCTTTCCTGTGGACTATAACCTCAAAACCGCCATTTTTCACACTCGGCACACTCTGCAGCAAAAAACGCAAACGTCCAGCCGCTGCTCCCACAGCAAAGGCCCCAGCGGGGAAAAGTCATGCTGGTCCTCACTGCCTCCGGGAACCCCTTCAAATGCCCCACACCTTTTAAATCTCTCTGCTTTCCTGTGGACTCTAGCCTCAAAACCACCGTTTTTAACCCACGGCAGCCTCTAAAGCAAAAAACGCAAACGTCCAGCCGCTGCTCCCACAGCAAAGGTTCCAAGGCGGAAAAGTCATGCTGGTCCTCACTGCCTCCGGGAACCCCTTCAAATGCCCCACACCTTTTGGACCTCTCTGCTTTCCTGTGGACTATAACCTGAAAACCGCCATTTTTCACTCTCGGCACACTCCGGAGCAAAAAACGCAAACGTCCAGCCGCTGGTCCCACAGCAAAGGAGCCAGGAGGGAAAAGTCATGCTGGTCCTCACTGCCTCCGGAAACCCCTTCAAATGCCCCACACCTTTTGGACCTCTCTGCTTTCCTGTGAAATGCATCCTCAAAACCACCGTTTTTCACGCTCGGCAGCCTCCGGAGCAAAAAACGCAAATGTCCAGCCGCTGCTCCCACAGCAAAGGCCCCAGCGGGGAAAAGTCATGCTGGTCCTCACTGCCTCCGGGAACCCCTTCAAATGCCCCACACATTTTGGACCTGTCTGCTTTTTTGTGGACTCTATCCTAAAAATCACTGTTTTTCACTCTCGGCAGCGTCCGGAGCAAAAAACACAAACATCCAGCCGCTGCTCCCACATCAAAGGTCTCAGGGGGGAAAAGTCATGCTGGTCCTCACTGCCTCCGGGAACCCCTTCAAATGCCCCACACCTTTTGGACCTCTCTGCTTTCCTGTGGACTCTAACCTTAAAATCACTGTTTTTCACTCTCGGCACCCTCCGGAGCAAAAAACACAAACGTCCAGCCTCTGCTCCTACATCAAAGATCTCAGGGGGGAAAAGTCATGCTGGTCCTCACTGCCTCCGGGAACCCCTTCAAATGCCCCACACCTTTTGGACCTCTCTGTTTTCCTGTGGACTCCATCCTCAAAACCACTGTTTTTCACTCTCGGCAGCCTCAGGAGCAAAAAACGCAAACGTCTAGCCGCTGCTCCCACAGCAAAGGCCCCAGCGGGGACAAGTCATGCTGGTCCTCACTGCCTCTGGGAACCCCTTCAAATGCCCCACACCTTTTTTGACCTCTCTGCTTTCCTGTGGAATCCATCCTCAAAACCACCGTTATTAACCCTCGGTAGTCTCTGTAGCAAAAAACGCAAACGTCCAGCCGCTGTTCCCACAGCAAAGGCCCCAGCGGGGAAAAGTCATGCTGGTCCTCACTGCCTCCGGGAACCCCTTCAAATGCCCCACACCTTTTGGACCTCTCTGCTTTTTTGTGGACTCTATCCTAAAAATCACTGTTTTTCACTCTCGGTAGCGTCCAGAGCAAAAAACACAAACATCCAGCCGCTGCTCCCACAGCAAAGGCCCCAGCGGGGACAAGTCATGCTGGTCCTCACTGCCTTTGGGAACCCCTTCAAATGCCCCACACCTTTTGGACCTCTCTGTTTTCCTGTGGACTCCATCCTCAAAACCACCGTTTTTCACTCTCGGCAGCCTCCGGAGCAAAAAACGCAAACGTCCAGCCGCTGCTCCCACAGCAAAGGCCCCAGCGGGGAAAAGTCATGCTGGTCCTCACTGCCTCCGGGAACCCCTTCAAATGCCCCACACCTTTTGGACCTCTCTGCTTTCCTGTGGAATCCATCCTCAAAACCACCGTTATTAACCCTCGGTAGTCTCTGGAGCAAAAACCGCAAATGTCCAGCCGCTGCACCCACAGCAAAGTCCCCAGCGGGGAAAAGTCATGCTGGTCCTCACTGCCTCCGGGAACCCCTTCAAATGCCCCACACCTTTTGGACCTCTCTGTTTTCCTGTGGACTCCATCCTCAAAACCACCGTTTTTCATCCTCGGCAGCCTCAGGAGCAAAAAACGCAAACGTCCAGCCGCTGCTCCCACAGCAAAGGCCCCAGCGGGGAAAAGTCATGCTGGTCCTCACTGCCTCCGGGAACCCCTTCAAATGCCCCACACCTTTTGGACCTCTCTGCTTTTTTGTGGACTCTATCCTTAAAATCACTGTTTTTCACTCTCGGCAGCGTCCAGAGCAAAAAACACAAACATCCAGCCGATGCTCCCACAGCAAAGGCCCCAGCGGGGACAAGTCATGCTGGTCTTCACTGCCTTTGGGAACCCCTTCAAATGCCCCACACCTTTTGGACCTCTCTGCTTTCCTGTGGAATCCATCCTCAAAACCACCGTTTTTAACCCTCGGTAGTCTCTGTAGCAAAAAACGCAAACGTCCAGCCGCTGCTCCCACAGCAAAGGCCCCAGCGGGGAAAAGTCATGCTGGTCCTCACTGCCTCCGGGAACCCCTTCAAATGCCCCACACCTTTTGGACCTCTCTGTTTTCCTGTGGACTCCATCCTCAAAACCACCGTTTTTCACTCTCGGCACCCTCCAGAGCAAAAAACGCAAATGTCCAGCCGCTGCTCCCACAGCAAAGGCCCCAGCGGGGAAAAGTCATGCTGGTCCTCACTGCCTCTGGGAACCCCTTCAAATGCCCCACACCTTTTGGACCTCTCTGCTTTCCTGTGGACTCCATCCTCAAAACCACAGTTTTTAACCCTCGGTAGTCTCTGTAGCAAAAAACGCAAACGTCCAGCCGCTGCTCCCACAGCAAAGGCCCCAGCGGGGAAAAGTCATGCTGGTCCTCACTGCCTCCGGGAACCCCTTCAAATGCCCCACACCTTTTGGACCTCTCTGCTTTTTTGTGGACTCTATCCTTAAAATCACTGTTTTTCACTCTCGGCAGCGTCCAGAGCAAAAAACACAAACATCCAGCCGATGCTCCCACAGCAAAGGCCCCAGCGGGGACAAGTCATGCTGGTCTTCACTGCCTTTGGGAACCCCTTCAAATGCCCCACACCTTTTGGACCTCTCTGCTTTCCTGTGGAATCCATCCTCAAAACCACCGTTTTTAACCCTCGGTAGTCTCTGTAGCAAAAAACGCAAACGTCCAGCCGCTGCTCCCACAGCAAAGGCCCCAGCGGGGAAAAGTCATGCTGGTCCTCACTGCCTCCGGGAACCCCTTCAAATGCCCCACACCTTTTGGACCTCTCTGTTTTCCTGTGGACTCCATCCTCAAAACCACCGTTTTTCACTCTCGGCACCCTCCGGAGCAAAAAACGCAAATGTCCAGCCGCTGCTCCCACAGCAAAGGCCCCAGCGGGGAAAAGTCATGCTGGTCCTCACTGCCTCTGGGAACCCCTTCAAATGCCCCACACCTTTTGGACCTCTCTGCTTTCCTGTGGAATCCATCCTCAAAACCACAGTTTTTAACCCTCGGTAGTCTCTGTAGCAAAAAACGCAAACGTCCAGCCGCTGCTCCCACAGCAAAGGCCCCAGCGGGGAAAAGTCATGCTGGTCCTCACTGCCTCCGGGAACCCCTTCAAATGCCCCACACCTTTTGGACCTCTCTGCTTTTTTGTGGACTCTATCCTTAAAATCACTGTTTTTCACTCTCGGCAGCGTCCAGAGCAAAAAACACAAACATCCAGCCGATGCTCCCACAGCAAAGGCCCCAGCGGGGACAAGTCATGCTGGTCTTCACTGCCTTTGGGAACCCCTTCAAATGCCCCACACCTTTTGGACCTCTCTGTTTTCCTGTGGAATCCATCCTCAAAACCACCGTTTTTAACCCTCGGTAGTCTCTGTAGCAAAAAACGCAAACGTCCAGCCGCTGCTCCCACAGCAAAGGCCCCAGCGGGGAAAAGTCATGCTGGTCCTCACTGCCTCCGGGAACCCCTTCAAATGCCCCACACCTTTTGGACCTCTCTGTTTTCCTGTGGACTCCATCCTCAAAACCACCGTTTTTCACTCTCGGCACCCTCCGGAGCAAAAAACGCAAATGTCCAGCCGCTGCTCCCACAGCAAAGGCCCCAGCGGGGAAAAGTCATGCTGGTCCTCACTGCCTCTGTGAACCCCTTCAAATGCCCCACACCTTTTGGACCTCTCTGCTTTCCTGTGGAATCCATCCTCAAAACCACAGTTTTTAACCCTCGGTAGTCTCTGTAGCAAAAAACGCAAACGTCCATCCGCTGCTCCCACAGCAAAGGCCCCAGCGGGGAAAAGTCATGCTGGTCCTCACTGCCTCCGGGAACCCCTTCAAATGCCCCACACCTTTTGGACCTCTCTGTTTTCCTGTGGACTCCATCCTCAAAACCACCGTTTTTCACTCTCGGCACCCTCCGGAGCAAAAAACGCAAATGTCCAGCCGCTGCTCCCACAGCAAAGGCCCCAGCGGGGAAAAGTCATGCTGGTCCTCACTGCCTCCGGGAACCCCTTCAAATGCCCCACACCTTTTGGACGACTCTGCTTTCCTGTGGACTCTATGCTCAAAACCACCGCTTTTCACTCTCAGCAGCCTCCGGAACAAAAAACGCAAACGTCCAGCCGCTGCTCCCACAGCAAAGGCCCCATTGGGAAAAAGTCATGCTGGTCCTCACTGCCTCCGGGAACCCCTTCAAATGCCCCACACCTTTTGGACCTCTCTGCTTTCCTGTGGACTCTAGCCTCAAAACCACCGTTTTTAACACACGGCAGCCTGTAAAGCAAACAACGCAAACGTCCAGCCGCTGCTCCCACAGCAAAGGTTCCAAGGTGGAAAAGTCATGCTGGTCCTCACTGCCTCCGGGAACCCCTTCAAATGCCCCACACCTTTTGGACCTCTCTGTTTTCCTGTGGACTCCATCCTCAAAACCACCGTTTTTCACTCTCGGCAGCCTCCGGAGCAAAAAACGCAAATGTCTAGCCGCTGCTCCCACAGCAAAGTCCCCAGCGGGGAAAAGTCATGCTGGTCCTCACTGCCTCCGGGAACCCCTTCAAATGCCCCACACCTTTTGGACCTCTCTGCTTTCCTGTGGACTCTAACCTCAAAATCACTGTTTTTCACTCTCGGCAGCGTCCGGAGCAAAAAACACAAACGTCCAGCCGCTGCTCCCACAGCAAAGGTTTCAGGGGGGAAAAGTCATGCTGGTCCTCACTGCCTCCGGGAACCCCTTCAAATGCCCCACACCTTTTGGACCTCTCTGCTTTCCTGTGGACTCCATGCTCAAAACCACCGCTTTTCACTCTCGGCAGCCTCCGGAGCAAAAAACGCAAATGTCCAGCCGCTGCTCCCACAGCAAAGGCCCCATTGGGGAAAAGTCATGCTGGTCCTCACTGCCTCCGGGAACCCCTTCAAATGCCCCACACCTTTTGGACCTCTCTGCTTTCCTGTGGACTCTAGGCTCAAAACCACCGTTCTTAACACACGGCAGCCTGTAAAGCAAAAAACGCAAACGTCCAGCCGCTGCTCCCACAGCAAAGGTTCCAAGGCGGAAAAGTTATGCTGGTCCTCACTGCCTCCGGGAACCCCTTCAAATGCCCCACACCTTTTGGACCTCTCTGCTTTCCTGTGGACTATAACCTCAAAAACGCCATTTTTCACTCTCGGCACACTCCGGAGCAAAAAACACAAACGTCCAGCCGCTGCTCCCACAGCAAAGGCCCCAGCGGGGAAAAGTCATGCTCGTCCTCACTGCCTCCGGGAACCCCTTCAAATGCCCCACACCTTTTGGACCTTTCTGCTTTCCTGTGGAATCCATCATCAAACCCACAGTTTTTAACCCTCGGTAGTCTCTGTAGCAAAAAACGCAAACGTCCAGCCGCTGCTCCCACAGCAAAGGTCTCAGGGGGGAAAAGTCATGCTGGTCCTCACTGCCTCCGGGAACCCCTTCAAATGCCCCACACCTTTTGGACCTCTCTGTTTTCCTGTGGACTCCATCCTCAAAGCCACTGTTTTTCACTCTCGGCAGCCTCCGGAGCAAAAAACGCAAACGTCTAGCCGCTGCTCCCACAGCAAAGGCCCCAGCGGGGACAAGTCATGCTGGTCCTCACTGCCTCTGGGAAGCCCTTCAAATGCCCCACACCTTTTGGACCTCTCTGCTTTCCTGTGGAATCCATCCTCAAAACCACCGTTATTAAACCTCGGTAGTCTCTGTAGCAAAAAACGCAAACGTCCAGCCGCTGCTCCCACAGCAAAGGCCCCAGCGGGGAAAAGTCATGCTGGTCCTCACTGCCTCCGGGAACCCCTTCAAATGCCCCACACCTTTTGGACCTCTCTGCTTTTTTGTGGACTCTATCCTTAAAATCACTGTTTTTCACTCTCGGCAGCGTCCAGAGCAAAAAACACAAACATCCAGCCGATGCTCCCACAGCAAAGGCCCCAGCGGGGACAAGTCATGCTGGTCTTCACTGCCTTTGGGAACCCCTTCAAATGCCCCACACCTTTTGGACCTCTCTGCTTTCCTGTGGAATCCATCCTCAAAACCACCGTTTTTAACCCTCGGTAGTCTCTGTAGCAAAAAACGCAAACGTCCAGCCGCTGCTCCCACAGCAAAGGCCCCAGCGGGGAAAAGTCATGCTGGTCCTCACTGCCTCCGGGAACCCCTTCAAATGCCCCACACCTTTTGGACCTCTCTGTTTTCCTGTGGACTCCATCCTCAAAACCACCGTTTTTCACTCTCGGCACCCTCCGGAGCAAAAAACGCAAATGTCCAGCCGCTGCTCCCACAGCAAAGGCCCCAGCGGGGAAAAGTCATGCTGGTCCTCACTGCCTCTGGGAACCCCTTCAAATGCCCCACACCTTTTGGACCTCTCTGCTTTCCTGTGGAATCCATTCTCAAAACCACAGTTTTAAACCCTCGGTAGTCTCTGTAGCAAAAAACGCAAACGTCCAGCCGCTGTTCCCACAGCAAAGGCCCCAGCGGGGAAAAGTCATGCTGGTCCTCACTGCCTCCGGGAACCCCTTCAAATGCCCCACACCTTTTGGACCTCTCTGCTTTTTTGTGGACTCTATCCTAAAAATCACTGTTTTTCACTCTTGGTAGCGTCCAGAGCAAAAAACACAAACATCCAGCCGCTGCTCCCACAGCAAAGGCCCCAGCGGGGACAAGTCATGCTGGTCCTCACTGCCTTTGGGAACCCCTTCAAATGCCCCACACCTTTTGGACCTCTCTGTTTTCCTGTGGACTCCATCCTCAAAACCACCGTTTTTCACTCTCGGCAGCCTCCGGAGCAAAAAACGCAAACGTCCAGCCGCTGCTCCCACAGCAAAGGCCCCAGCGGGGAAAAGTCATGCTGGTCCTCACTGCCTCCGGGAACCCCTTCAAATGCCCCACACCTTTTGGACCTCTCTGCTTTCCTGTGGACTCCATCCTCAAAACCACCGTTATTAACCCTCGGTAGTCTCTGGAGCAAAAACCGCAAATGTCCAGCCGCTGCACCCACAGCAAAGTCCCCAGCGGGGAAAAGTCATGCTGGTCCTCACTGCCTCCGGGAACCCCTTCAAATGCCCCACACCTTTTGGACCTCTCTGTTTTCCTGTGGACTCCATCCTCAAAACCACCGTTTTTCATCCTCGGCAGCCTCAGGAGCAAAAAACGCAAACGTCCAGCCGCTGCTCCCACAGCAAAGGCCCCAGCGGGGAAAAGTCATGCTGGTCCTCACTGCCTCCGGGAACCCCTTCAAATGCCCCACACCTTTTGGACCTCTCTGCTTTTTTGTGGACTCTATCCTTAAAATAACTGTTTTTCACTCTCGGCAGCGTCCAGAGCAAAAAACACAAACATCCAGCCGATGCTCCCACAGCAAAGGCCCCAGCGGGGACAAGTCATGCTGGTCTTCACTGCCTTTGGGAACCCCTTCAAATGCCCCACACCTTTTGGACCTCTCTGCTTTCCTGTGGAATCCATCCTCAAAACCACAGTTTTTAACCCTCGGTAGTCTCTGTAGCAAAAAACGCAAACGTCCAGCCGCTGCTCCCACAGCAAAGGCCCCAGCGGGGAAAAGTCATGCTGGTCCTCACTGCCTCCGGGAACCCCTTCAAATGCCCCACACCTTTTGGGCCTCTCTGTTTTCCTGTGGACTCCATCCTCAAAACCACCGTTTTTCACTCTCGGCACCCTCCGGAGCAAAAAACGCAAATGTCCAGCCGCTGCTCCCACAGCAAAGGCCCCAGCGGGGAAAAGTCATGCTGGTCCTCACTGCCTCTGGGAACCCCTTCAAATGCCCCACACCTTTTGGACCTCTCTGCTTTCCTGTGGAATCCATCCTCAAAACCACAGTTTTTAACCCTCGGTAGTCTCTGTAGCAAAAAACGCAAACGTCCAGCCGCTGCTCCCACAGCAAAGGCCCCAGCGGGGAAAAGTCATGCTGGTCCTCACTGCCTCCGGGAACCCCTTCAAATGCCCCACACCTTTTGGACCTCTCTGTTTTCCTGTGGACTCCATCCTCAAAACCACCGTTTTTCACTCTCGGCACCCTCCGGAGCAAAAAACGCAAATGTCCAGCCGCTGCTCCCACAGCAAAGGCCCCAGCGGGGAAAAGTCATGCTGGTCCTCACTGCCTCTGTGAACCCCTTCAAATGCCCCACACCTTTTGGACCTCTCTGCTTTCCTGTGGAATCCATCCTCAAAACCACAGTTTTTAACCCTCGGTAGTCTCTGTAGCAAAAAACGCAAACGTCCATCCGCTGCTCCCACAGCAAAGGCCCCAGCGGGGAAAAGTCATGCTGGTCCTCACTGCCTCCGGGAACCCCTTCAAATGCCCCACACCTTTTGGACCTCTCTGTTTTCCTGTGGACTCCATCCTCAAAACCACCGTTTTTCACTCTCGGCACCCTCCGGAGCAAAAAACGCAAATGTCCAGCCGCTGCTCCCACAGCAAAGGCCCCAGCGGGGAAAAGTCATGCTGGTCCTCACTGTCTCCGGGAACCCCTTCAAATGCCCCACACCTTTTGGACCTCTCTGCTTTTTTGTGGACTCTTTCCTAAAAATCACTGTTTTTCACTCTCGGCAGCCTCCGGAGCAAAAAACACAAACGTCCAGCCGCTGCTCCCACAGCAAAGGTCTCAGGGGGGAAAAGTCATGCTGGTCCTCACTGCCTCCGGGAACCCCTTCAAATGCCCCACACCTTTTGGACGACTCTGCTTTCCTGTGGACTCTATGCTCAAAACCACCGCTTTTCACTCTCAGCAGCCTCCGGAACAAAAAACGCAAACGTCCAGCCGCTGCTCCCACAGCAAAGGCCCCATTGGGAAAAAGTCATGCTGGTCCTCACTGCCTCCGGGAACCCCTTCAAATGCCCCACACCTTTTGGACCTCTCTGCTTTCCTGTGGACTCTAGCCTCAAAACCACCGTTTTTAACACACGGCAGCCTGTAAAGCAAACAACGCAAACGTCCAGCCGCTGCTCCCACAGCAAAGGTTCCAAGGTGGAAAAGTCATGCTGGTCCTCACTGCCTCCGGGAACCCCTTCAAATGCCCCACACCTTTTGGACCTCTCTGTTTTCCTGTGGACTCCATCCTCAAAACCACCGTTTTTCACTCTCGGCAGCCTCCGGAGCAAAAAACGCAAATGTCTAGCCGCTGCTCCCACAGCAAAGTCCCCAGCGGGGAAAAGTCATGCTGGTCCTCACTGCCTCCGGGAACCCCTTCAAATGCCCCACACCTTTTGGACCTCTCTGCTTTCCTGTGGACTCTAACCTCAAAATCACTGTTTTTCACTCTCGGCAGCGTCCGGAGCAAAAAACACAAACGTCCAGCCGCTGCTCCCACAGCAAAGGTTTCAGGGGGGAAAAGTCATGCTGGTCCTCACTGCCTCCGGGAACCCCTTCAAATGCCCCACACCTTTTGGACCTCTCTGCTTTCCTGTGGACTCCATGCTCAAAACCACCGCTTTTCACTCTCGGCAGCCTCCGGAGCAAAAAACGCAAATGTCCAGCCGCTGCTCCCACAGCAAAGGCCCCATTGGGGAAAAGTCATGCTGGTCCTCACTGCCTCCGGGAACCCCTTCAAATGCCCCACACCTTTTGGACCTCTCTGCTTTCCTGTGGACTCTAGGCTCAAAACCACCGTTCTTAACACACGGCAGCCTGTAAAGCAAAAAACGCAAACGTCCAGCCGCTGCTCCCACAGCAAAGGTTCCAAGGCGGAAAAGTTATGCTGGTCCTCACTGCCTCCGGGAACCCCTTCAAATGCCCCACACCTTTTGGACCTCTCTGCTTTCCTGTGGACTATAACCTCAAAAACGCCATTTTTCACTCTCGGCACACTCCGGAGCAAAAAACACAAACGTCCAGCCGCTGCTCCCACAGCAAAGGCCCCAGCGGGGAAAAGTCATGCTGGTCCTCACTGCCTCCGGGAACCCCTTCAAATGCCCCACACCTTTTGGACCTTTCTGCTTTCCTGTGGAATCCATCATCAAACCCACAGTTTTTAACCCTCGGTAGTCTCTGTAGCAAAAAACGCAAACGTCCAGCCGCTGCTCCCACAGCAAAGGTCTCAGGGGGGAAAAGTCATGCTGGTCCTCACTGCCTCCGGGAACCCCTTCAAATGCCCCACACCTTTTGGACCTCTCTGTTTTCCTGTGGACTCCATCCTCAAAGCCACTGTTTTTCACTCTCGGCAGCCTCCGGAGCAAAAAACGCAAACGTCCAGCCGCTGCTCCCACAGCAAAGGCCCCAGCGGGGACAAGTCATGCTGGTCCTCACTGCCTCTGGGAAGCCCTTCAAATGCCCCACACCTTTTGGACCTCTCTGCTTTCCTGTGGAATCCATCCTCAAAACCACCGTTTTTAACCCTCGGTAGTCTCTGTAGCAAAAAACGCAAACGTCCAGCCGCTGCTCCCACAGCAAAGGCCCCAGCGGGGAAAAGTCATGCTGGTCCTCACTGCCTCCGGGAACCCCTTCAAATGCCCCACACCTTTTGGACCTCTCTGTTTTCCTGTGGACTCCATCCTCAAAACCACCGTTTTTCACTCTCGGCACCCTCCGGAGCAAAAAACGCAAATGTCCAGCCGCTGCTCCCACAGCAAAGGCCCCAGCGGGGAAAAGTCATGCTGGTCCTCACTGCCTCTGGGAACCCCTTCAAATGCCCCACACCTTTTGGACCTCTCTGCTTTCCTGTGGAATCCATTCTCAAAACCACAGTTTTAAACCCTCGGTAGTCTCTGTAGCAAAAAACGCAAACGTCCAGCCGCTGTTCCCACAGCAAAGGCCCCAGCGGGGAAAAGTCATGCTGGTCCTCACTGCCTCCGGGAACCCCTTCAAATGCCCCACACCTTTTGGACCTCTCTGCTTTTTTGTGGACTCTATCCTAAAAATCACTGTTTTTCACTCTTGGTAGCGTCCAGAGCAAAAAACACAAACATCCAGCCGCTGCTCCCACAGCAAAGGCCCCAGCGGGGACAAGTCATGCTGGTCCTCACTGCCTTTGGGAACCCCTTCAAATGCCCCACACCTTTTGGACCTCTCTGTTTTCCTGTGGACTCCATCCTCAAAACCACCGTTTTTCACTCTCGGCAGCCTCCGGAGCAAAAAACGCAAACGTCCAGCCGCTGCTCCCACAGCAAAGGCCCCAGCGGGGAAAAGTCATGCTGGTCCTCACTGCCTCCGGGAACCCCTTCAAATGCCCCACACCTTTTGGACCTCTCTGCTTTCCTGTGGACTCCATCCTCAAAACCACCGTTATTAACCCTCGGTAGTCTCTGGAGCAAAAACCGCAAATGTCCAGCCGCTGCACCCACAGCAAAGTCCCCAGCGGGGAAAAGTCATGCTGGTCCTCACTGCCTCCGGGAACCCCTTCAAATGCCCCACACCTTTTGGACCTCTCTGTTTTCCTGTGGACTCCATCCTCAAAACCACCGTTTTTCATCCTCGGCAGCCTCAGGAGCAAAAAACGCAAACGTCCAGCCGCTGCTCCCACAGCAAAGGCCCCAGCGGGGAAAAGTCATGCTGGTCCTCACTGCCTCCGGGAACCCCTTCAAATGCCCCACACCTTTTGGACCTCTCTGCTTTTTTGTGGACTCTATCCTTAAAATAACTGTTTTTCACTCTCGGCAGCGTCCAGAGCAAAAAACACAAACATCCAGCCGATGCTCCCACAGCAAAGGCCCCAGCGGGGACAAGTCATGCTGGTCTTCACTGCCTTTGGGAACCCCTTCAAATGCCCCACACCTTTTGGACCTCTCTGCTTTCCTGTGGAATCCATCCTCAAAACCACAGTTTTTAACCCTCGGTAGTCTCTGTAGCAAAAAACGCAAACGTCCAGCCGCTGCTCCCACAGCAAAGGCCCCAGCGGGGAAAAGTCATGCTGGTCCTCACTGCCTCCGGGAACCCCTTCAAATGCCCCACACCTTTTGGGCCTCTCTGTTTTCCTGTGGACTCCATCCTCAAAACCACCGTTTTTCACTCTCGGCACCCTCCGGAGCAAAAAACGCAAATGTCCAGCCGCTGCTCCCACAGCAAAGGCCCCAGCGGGGAAAAGTCATGCTGGTCCTCACTGCCTCTGGGAACCCCTTCAAATGCCCCACACCTTTTGGACCTCTCTGCTTTCCTGTGGAATCCATCCTCAAAACCACAGTTTTTAACCCTCGGTAGTCTCTGTAGCAAAAAACGCAAACGTCCAGCCGCTGCTCCCACAGCAAAGGCCCCAGCGGGGAAAAGTCATGCTGGTCCTCACTGCCTCCGGGAACCCCTTCAAATGCCCCACACCTTTTGGACCTCTCTGTTTTCCTGTGGACTCCATCCTCAAAACCACCGTTTTTCACTCTCGGCAGCCTCCGGAGCAAAAAAACGCAAACGTCCAGCCGCTGCTCCCACAGCAAAGGCCCCAGCGGGGAAAAGTCATGCTGGTCCTCACTGCCTCTGGGAACCCCTTCAAATGCCCCACACATTTTGGACCTCTCTGCTTTCCTGTGGACTCCATCCTCAAAACCACTGTTTTTCACTCTCGACATCTTCAGGAGCAAAAAACGCAAACGTCCAGCCGCTGGTCCCACAGCAAAGGCCCAAGAAGGAAAAGTCATGCTGGTCCTCACTGCCTCCGGGAACCCCTTCAAATGCCCCACACCTTTTGGACCTCTCTGCTTTCCTGTGGACTCTAACCTCAAAATCTCTTTTTTTCACTCTCAGCAGCCTCCGGAGCAAAAAACACAAACGTCCAGCCGCTGCTCCCACAGCAAAGGTCTCAGGGGGGAAATGTCATGCTGGTCCTCACTGCCTCTGGAAACCCCTTCAAATGCCCCACACCTTTTGGACCTCTCTGCTTTTCTGTGGAATCTAACCTCAAAATCACTGTTTTTCACTCTCAGCAGCCTCTAAAGCAAAAAATGCAAACGTCCAGCCGCTGCTCCCACAGCAAAGGTCTCAGGGGGGAAAAGTCATGCTGGTCCTCACTGCCTCCGGGAACCCCTTCAAATGCCCCACACCTTTTGGACCTCTGTGCTTTCCTGTTGAATGCATCCTCAAAACCACCGTTTTTCACTCTCGGCAGCCTCCGGAGCAAAAAGCGCAAACGTCCAGCCACTGCTCCCACAGCAAAGGCCCCAGCGGGGACAAGTCATGCTGGTCCTCACTGCCTCCGGGAACCCCTTCAAATGCCCCACACCTTTTGGACCTCTCTGCTTTCCTGTGGAC
Source organism: Vanellus vanellus (assembly GCF_965231255.1). Classification (NCBI taxonomy): domain Eukaryota; kingdom Metazoa; phylum Chordata; class Aves; order Charadriiformes; family Charadriidae; genus Vanellus; species Vanellus vanellus. Next base: position 43,438 of record NW_028128373.1, read on the forward strand.
TCCATCCTCAAAACCACTGTTTTTCACTCTCGGCAGCCTCAGGAGCAAAAAATGCAAACGTCCAGCCGCTGCTCCCAAAGCAAAGGCCCCAGCGGGGAAAAGTCATGCTGGTCCTCACTGCCTCCGGGAACCCCTTCAAATTCCCCACACCTTTTAGACCTCTCTGCTTTCCTGTGGACTCTAGCCTCAAAACCACCGTTTTTAACCCACGGCAGCCTCTAAATCAAAAAACGCGAACGTCCAGCCGCTGCTCCCACAGCAAAGGTTCCAAGGCGGAAAAGTCATGCTGGTCCTCACTGCCTCCGGGAACCCCTTCAAATGCCCCACACCTTTTGGACCTCTGTGCTTTCCTGTTGAATGCATCCTCAAAACCACCGTTTTTCACTCTCGGCAGCCTCCGGAGCAAAAAGCGCAAACGTCCAGCCACTGCTACCACAGCAAAGGCCCCAGCGGGGAAAAGTCATGCTGGTCCTCACTGCCTCCGGGAACCCCTTCAAATGCCCCACACCTTTTGGACCTCTCTGCTTTCCTGTGGACTCCATCCTCAAAACCACTGTTTTGCACTCTCGGCAGCCTCTGGAGCAAAAAACGCAAACGTCCAGCCGCTGCTCCGACAGCAAAGATTCCAAGGCGGAGAAGTCATGCTGGTCCTCACTGCCTCCGGGAACCCCTTCAAATGCCCCACACCTTTTGGACCTCTCTCCTTTGCTGTGCACTGCATCCTCAAAACCACCGTTTTTCACTCTCGGCAGCCTCCGGAGCAAAAAACGCAAACGTCCAGCCGCTGCTCCCACAGCAAAGGCCCCAGCGGGGAAAAGTCATGCTGGTCCTCACTGCCTCCGGGAACCCCTTCAAATGCCCCACACCTTTTGGACCTCTCTGCTTTCCTGTGGACTCCATCCTCAAAACCACCATTTTTCACTCTCGGCAGCCTCCAGAGCAAAAAACGCAAACGTCCAGCCGCTGCTACCACAGCAAAGGCCCCAGCGGGGAAAAGTCATGCTGGTCCTCACTGCCTCCGGGAACCCCTTCAAATGCTCCACACCTTTTGGACCTCTCTGCTTTCCTGTGGAATCCATCCTCAAAACCACCGTTTTTAACCCTCGGTAGTCTCTGTAGCAAAAAACGCAAAAGTCCAGCCGCTGCTCCCACAGCAAATGTCTCACGGGGTAAAAGTCATGCTGGTCCTCACTGCCTCCAGGAACCCCTTCAAATGCCCCACACCTTTTGGACCTCTCTGCTTTCCTGTGGACTCCATCCTCAAAACCACCATTTTTCACTCTCGGCAGCCTCCTTTCGTCTGAGATGCAGTCTCTGGCGCCAGCGCTGAATGGCCCCTCCTGCAGAGCTCTGCCCTTCCCCAGGAAGCGTTAATGAAAAACCTGTTCGCAAAACCCACTCACAGCTACTCGGTCCGAAATGATTTTACCGCTTTTGCCTCGACACATCAAAATATAAACCGTATACTCTTAAAGGTATCCCACCTACTCCTGACTCTACACCCCTGGGCGGGGTGACTCCGAGCCACGCGCACATGCACAGATACTACACAGAACACTACAAACAATGTGCCTCAAAGGTGAGGGAAAACTCTCAGCAAGAAGAATCATGCCGGGATGGAAGTCACTGTCGGGCAAGAAGACCTGCGAGATCACAAGGGCCATGTGAGGAGGGGGAGAGGAGTGGGGGGGGAGGGTTCAACGTGGGAATGAGGGGGAAAAGGGGGAGCCAAGAAAGGAGAAAAGAGGAGACAGCTGGGGGAAAAAAAAAAGAAGAAAGGGGAGCAGCAGGGCAGAAACAATGAAGGGGGGGCGGGCGAGGTGTGAAGATGGAAAAACAGAAAGAAAGGGAGGTAGAAAGAGAGAGGGGGGACCTGGAACAGGAGAGACAAGACAGGTGGAAAGAGGGGGACAGCGGATGGAGTGGGGGAAAGAAAGGGAGAAATGGGACGGAGGAAAAATGGAGAAAGAAAAGGGGTGATGGGGGGTGAGGAAATGGGGAAGGGGGGACACGGAACACAGATGGTAGGGGGAACTGAGAAAGAAGGGTAGGGAAAAGGGGGGATGCAGGAGAAGGAAAGGGGGAACAAGGGAGAAAGGGGGAGCATGGAACACATTGGGAGAGCGTCATTGAAAAAGAAGGAACGGGGCAACGGGGGGGAAAGGGCAGAGGGAAAGGACGGGGAAAGGGGCAACGGGGAAGAATTAAAGGGGGTACCAAGGATGAAGGGAAAGAGCAAAACAGGAGGCATAGGGGAAAGGAAGGGGGAAAGGGGGACAGTAGTGTGGGGAAGAAAGGGCACGGGGGGTGGGGGGTATAAGGGATAATGAGGGAACAGGGGAGGTAGAACAAAAGGGGAAATAGGGGACATTGGACAGGGGGAAAGAAAGGCAAAGGGGGAAAGGGGCGACAGGGTGGAAGAAAGGGAAAGGAAAGGGGGAACACGGGGTGGGGGAATAAAGGGAAAGAGGGAAAGGTGGGACGGGAGGGAAGAAAGGGGAAAGGGGACAAGGAAAAGAAGGGTAAAGGGGGATGAGGAGAACGGGAAAGAAAGGGAAAAGGGGGGAATGGGGGAACACAGGGAAGAAGGGGGAAAACAGGGAAAGGGGACAGGGAAGGGTGAAGGGGAAATGCAATGAGCGGTCCCATCACCTGAAATACACTATGCCTTATGTCCCTTCTGCTTTCTTTAAAAATACTGAAACGCCATAGACAGACACATACAAGATGCTAACCTGAACCCCTGCTTGATAGTCTCATCATCAGCCCTATAAAGAGTAGTTATATCAGCATCTTACACAGTATACAGCAACATTAGTGAAAAACACAAATTTCCATTTTCGGTAAAGTCGGGAATTCATCGAAATGGAATGGAAAAAACAAAAAGCATGCTATTAAACTCTCCCCCGAGGCTTCCCGGAGGCACGGTGGCTCACATGTGCAGCTGACAGAGGTACCGACGTCCTGGAGCTGTGAGTTGGTGGTGTGCGCTGTCAGGAATGGCTGGGAGTGATCCTTCCTCGCCGTGGGGACCGTCCGCTCCTTGCTGGGGGCAGCCGCCTGTGGAACCCCCTTCTTTTCACTCCTCAGCCAGCTCCAGCAGGCATGCGTGCCCAGGCAGCCCCCGACCCTTGGCACAGCAGGGCCAGCCCCATCCTCAGCCTCACTGGCTGCACCTGAGGCTGCCCCCACTCATCCCCACCTGCAGCCTTTTTAAACCCTTGGCCCCGTCCCACCATCACCTCACTGGTCCCACCTGGGCTGCCCCAGCCCACAGCTGGAGCCCGTCAGGAGCAGGGGCCCTTGCCAAAGCCCCACAGCACATCGCCCCCTCCCCTGCCCCTGTCCCCAGCCACGACCTCTGCACCCAGGGGATGCAAACACATCCAGGGGCACACAAGGGGCAGGAAAAGTTTATTCATTAATGTACGCAAGAAATCCCAGCAGTGAGTTGGCTATAAGGCTCAGTGCCCAAACGCAACAGGACAGAGGGAGAAAAGGCAAGAGAAAAGCAGGAGGAAGGACAGAGGGACATAGAGAAGAGGTGTGAGACAGGGAAGCAGAAAACAGCACGCTGCAAACAAGAGAGGGGTGGGGAGTGGGACAGCCACGTAGAGAGAGGAGAGCGGACAGACTGCGCAAAATAACAGGCATAGAGATGGAGGAACAAATAAGAGCGACAGGGAGCAGGACAGAGGCCAAAGGGACCGGCAGGACAAGAAGACGGAGACAAGACAAGGGGCGGGGAAAATTTCTGCCGTGTCAGGGGGAAAAGAAACATTGGCAAGACATAAAAAATAACACCGGGGATCCGGACAGAGGTAGACATTGAAAGAAAATCTCAAAAGGCAATATGGTACACGAAACATAGACAAAAACTAAAAAATAGGGACAGGGAGATGTAAAAAGAAAGTGAAAAAGAGTGCCTGGGTGCAGGAAAGAGAGGGAAGAATGGGGATTTACAGACAGGGAGACGGCTAGAGGGAGACAAGGACAGAAAATTTTGAAAGCGATGGGATACAAGAATCATACACCAGAATTCAAACCTAGGTACGCAGAGCTGCATGGAGGGAGAGGTAGGAAGACAATTTGAAAAGCGACATAGCACAAGCCACACGGGCAAGAAGTTAAAATTAGTTTGGGGAATCAGAGAGGGAAGGGTAGGAGGGGAAATTAATTTAACTTACTGTTAATCAAATAATGACAAATAGGAACAAACGCAAAATAAAACACCTTCCTGCCACCCCTCCCTCTTTTCCTGGGCGCCTCTTCTCTCCTGACTTCTCTACATCCCACCCCTGACCAACGCAGGGGACATGGCATGGGGGTTGCGGCTCCTTCCTCCTCAGGCTCTTTTTCTGCTCCAGTGGGGGGTCCCTCCCACGAGGCCGCAGGTCTCGCACAGGCTCTCGGCTTCCTTCAGGCACAGCCACCTGCTCCGGCCTCGGGTCCTCCACGCGCCGCAGGGGCACGTTGGCTCCACCCTGGACCTCCCTGGACTGCAGGGGAACAGCCTGCCTCACCATGGTCTTCACCACAGGCTGCAGGAGAACCTCTGCTCTGCTTCCTACCAGCGCTGCCGATGGGCTCAGCTTTAACCAGCAGCACATCCGTCTCAGCGTGGGAACTGGCTGTGCCCAACATGGGAACAACACCCGGTGTCTTCTCACAGAACCCACCCCTGCAGCCCCCGCCCCAGCTAACGACACCTCGCATGGTAAACCCAATGCAACAGCGATGGGCTACAGGCCAGGAAGAAGGAAGCAACAGGAAACCATGCTGACAGAGATGAAAAAAAAAAAAAAAACCCAACAAAAAACACACAAAACAAAAAAGAGCAATGAGCCACAAGGCAGAGAAGAAGGAATTAAAAAAGGGGGCAGTGAGGTAGACAGAGATAAACTGAAACATACCAAAAACCCTCGATGAGCTGAAGGAGAGAGACAGAGCAATTAAAGAATGGGGACGGGGAGCCAGGCAGAGAGAGAACAATAAAGGTAAAAACGGACTGTGGGACACATATTTTATATTCTAAAATCCTTTATGTAATAGAGGAGGTTTTTTGTAGAGTAGATTTTTATTTTGAACACCTTCGCTATACGCAAACAAATAGTCATATGTCAATAGATAGTAAAATGAGAGGGTTTTCTCTATTTCAATGGCTCCCACCCATGTTTCCAGATTGTAACGTTTTCTAATGTCCCCTATGAATCTCCCTCTTCTGAGGCATACAACCCCAACAATGGACCTTGGGCTGCCGTAAATGGCATCATCCTATTTCAGCGTATTACCAAATAGGCCAGAAGAAAGAGGAAGGATTCAGGTGGACATGCGGCACCTCCTTTAAAGATGAGAAGTATTTGAAGACTTCAAATGAGTGTTGATCCATCTGAAGAAATTTTGCAGCCATTGTTAGTGTGGCAGTAAAGCTGCTGTCTGTTCTCGGGAAAGGGCTTGTCCCTCCCCCTTTCCCTTCAGGTGGAAATGTATGCGTGTGATTCTATACTAAAAAATAAAAAAATAATAAGGAGGAGAGGGGAAAGGGGGGACGGAACAGTGCAGAACAAAAAGGAGGAAAAGTGGGACAGGGGAAAAACAAAAAGGGGGGGACGAGGGAAAAAAGGAAAGGGGGGAAGGGAAAGTAGAAACACTGGGAGAGAAAGAGGGGACGGGCAAGGCGTAAAGATGGAAAAACAGGAACAACAGTTAGGAGGTGGAGGCCGGAAGGTGGAGGCCAGGAGATAGAGGCCGGAAGGTGGAGGCCGGAGGCCAGAAAGTAAAAGCCGGAAAGTGGAGGCCAGAGGAGGAAAAGTGGAGGCCAAAAAAGTGGAGGCCAAAAAAGTGGAGGCCAAAAAAGTGGAGGCCAAAAAAGTGGAGGCCAAAAAAGTGGAGGCCAAAAAAGTGGAGGCCAAAAAAGTGGAGGCCAAAAAAGTGGAGGCCAAAAAAGTGGAGGCCAAAAAAGTGGAGGCCAAAAAAGTGGAGGCCAAAAAAGTGGAGGCCAAAAAAGTGGAGGCCAAAAAAGTGGAGGCCAAAAAAGTGGAGGCCAAAAAAGTGGAGGCCAAAAAAGTGGAGGCCAAAAAAGTGGAGGCCAAAAAAGTGGAGGCCAAAAAAGTGGAGGCCAAAAAAGTGGAGGCCAAAAAAGTGGAGGCCAAAAAAGTGGAGGCCAAAGAAAAAATTTTGTGATTTTCATAATTCATTGCCTCAAAACCACCGTTTTTCACTCTCGGCAGCCTCCGGAGTGAAAAACGCAAACGTTCAGCTGCTGCTCCCACAGTAAAGGCCCCAGCGGGGACAAGTGATGCTGGTCCTCACTGCCTCCGGGAAGCCCTCCAAATGCCCCACTCACTTGGGCCCTCTCTGCTTCCCTACGGACTCTAGCCTCAAAACCACCGTTTTTCACTCTCAGCAGCCTCCAGAGCAAAAAACGCAAATGTCCAGCCGCTGGTCCCACAGCAAAGGTTCCAAGGAGGAAAAGTCATGCTGGTCCTCACTGCCTCCGGGAACCCCTTCAAATGCCCCACACCTTTTGGACCTCTCTGTTTTCCTGTGGACTCCATCCTCAAAACAACCGTTTTTCACTCTCGGCAGCCTCCAGAGCAAAAGACGCAAACGTCCAGCCGCTGCTCCCACAGCAAAGGCCCAAGCAAGGAAAAGTCATGCTGGTCCTCACTGCCTCCGGGAACCCCTTCAAATGCCCCACACCTTTTTGACCTCTCTGTTTTCCTGTGGAATCCATCCTCAAAACCAGTGTTTTTCACTCTCGTCAGCCTCCGGAGCAAAAAACGTAAACGTCCAGCCGCTGGTCCCACAGCAAAGGACCCAGCAGGGAAAAGTCATGCTGGTCCTCACTGCCTCCAGGAACCCCTTCAAATGCCCCACACCTTTTGGACCTCTCTGTTTTCCTGTGGACTCCATCCTCAAAACAACCGTTTTTCACTCTCGGCAGCGTCCGGAGCAAAAAACACAAACGTCCAGCCGCTGCTCCCACAGCAAAGGCCCCAGCGGGGAAAAGTCATGCTGGTCCTCACTGCCTCCGGGAACCCCTTCAAATGCCCCACACCTTTTGGACCTCTCTGCTTTCCTGTGGACTCCATCCTCAAAACCACCGTTATTAACCCTCGGTAGTCTCTGGAGCAAAAAACGCAAAAGTCCAGCCGCTGCTCCCACAGCAAAGGCCCCAGCGGGGAAAAGTCATGCTGGTCCTCACTGCCTCCGGGAACCCCTTCAAATGCCCCACACCTTTTGGACCTCTCTGTTTTCCTGTGGACTCCATTCTCAAAACCACTGTCTTTCACTCTCGGGAGCCTCTAAATTAAAAAACGCAAACGTCCAGCCGCTGCTCCCACAGCAAAGGCCCCAGCGGGGAAAAGTCATGCTGGTCCTCACTGCCTCCGGGAACCCCTTCAAATGCCCCACACCTTTTGGACCTCTCTGCTTTCCTGTGGAATCCATCCTCAAAACCACCGTTATTAACCCTCGGTAGTCTCTGTAGCGAAAAACGCAAACGTCCAGCTGCTGGTCCCACAGCAAAGGCCCCAGCGGGGAAAAGTCATGCTGGTCCTCACTGCCTCCGGGAACCCCTTCAAATGCCCCACACCTTTTGGACCTCTCTGCTTTCCTGTGGACTCCATCCTCAAAACCACTGTTTTTCACTCTCGGCAGCCTCAGGAGCAAAAAACGCAAACGTCCAGCCGCTGCTCCCAAAGCAAAGGCCCCAGCGGGGAAAAGTCATGCTGGTCCTCACTGCCTCCGGGAACCCCTTCAAATTCCCCACACCTTTTAGACCTCTCTGCTTTCCTGTGGACTCTAGCCTCAAAACCACTGTTTTGCACTCTCGGCAGCCTCTGGAGCAAAAAACGCGAACGTCCAGCCGCTGCTCCCACAGCAAAGGTTCCAAGGCGGAAAAGTCATGCTGGTCCTCACTGCCTCCGGGAACCCCTTCAAATGCCCCACACCTTTTGGACCTCTCTGCTTTCCTGTGGACTCCATCCTCAAAACCACTGTTTTTCACTCTCGGCAGCCTCAGGAGCAAAAAACGCAAACGTCCAGCCGCTGCTCCCAAAGCAAAGGCCCCAGCGGGGAAAAGTCATGCTGGTCCTCACTGCCTCCGGGAACCCCTTCAAATTCCCCACACCTTTTAGACCTCTCTGCTTTCCTGTGGACTCTAGCCTCAAAACCACCGTTTTTAACCCACGGCAGCCTCTAAATCAAAAAACGCGAACGTCCAGCCGCTGCTCCCACAGCAAAGGTTCCAAGGCGGAAAAGTCATGCTGGTCCTCACTGCCTCCGGGAACCCCTTCAAATGCCCCACACCTTTTGGACCTCTCTGCTTTCCTGTGGACTATAACCTCAAAACCGCCATTTTTCACTCTCGGCACACTCCGGAGCAAAAAACGCAAACGTCCAGCCGCTGCTCCCACAGCAAAGGAGCCAGGGGGGAAAAGTCATGCTGGTCCTCACTGCCTCCGGGAACCCCTTCAAATGCCCCACACGTTTTGGACCTCTCTGCTTTCCTGTGGAATCCATCCTCAAACCCACCATTTTTAACCCTCGGTAGTCTCTGTAGCAAAAAACGCTAACGTCCAGCCGCTGCTCCCACAGCAAAGGCCCCAGCGGGGAAAAGTAATGCTGGTCCTCACTGCCTCCGGGAACCCCTTCATATGCCCCACACCTTTTAGACCTCTATGCTTTCCTGTGGACTCTAGCCTCAAAACCACCGTTTTTAACCCACGGCAGCCTCTAAAGCAAAAAACGCAAACGTCCAGCCGCTGCTCCCACAGCAAAGGTTCCAAGGCGGAAAAGTCATGCTGGTCCTCACTGCCTCCGGGAACCCCTTCAAATGCCCCACACCTTTTGGACCTCTCTGCTTTCCTGTGGACTATAACCTCAAAACCGCCATTTTTCACTCTTGGCACACTCAGGAGCAAAAAACGCAAACGTCCAGCCGCTGCTCCCACAGCAAATGAGCCAGGAGGGAAAAGTCATGCTGGTCCTCACTGCCTCCGGGAACCCCTTCAAATGCCCCACACCTTTTGGACCTCTCTGCTTTCCTGTGGACTCTAGCTTCAAAACCACCGTTTTTAACCCACGGCAGCCTCTAAATCAAAAAACGCAAACGTCCAGCCGCTGCTCCCACAGCAAATGAGCCAGGAGGGAAAAGTCATGCTGGTCCTCACTGCCTCCGGGAACCCCTTCAAATGCCCCACACATTTTAGACCTCTATGCTTTCCTGTGGACTCTAGCCTCAAAACCACTGTTTTTAACCCACGGCAGCCTCTAAAGCAAAAAACGCAAACGTCCAGCCGCTGCTCCCACAGCAAAGGTTCCAAGGCGGAAAAGTCATGCTGGTCCTCACTGCCTCCGGGAACCCCTTCAAATGCCCCACACCTTTTGGACCTCTCTGCTTTCCTGTGGACTCCATCCTCAAAACCACCGTTTTTCACTCTCGGCAGCCTCCGGAGCAAAAAACGCAAACGTCCAGCCGCTGCTCCCACAGCAAAGGCCCCAGCGGGGAAAAGTCATGCTGGTCCTCACTGCCTCCGGGAACCCCTTCAAATGCCCCACACCTTTTGGACCTCTCTGCTTTCCTGTGGAATCCATCCTCAAAACCACCGTTTTTCACTCTCGGCAGCCTCCGGAGCAAAAAACGCAAACGTCCAGCCGCTGCTCCCACAGCAAAGGCCCCAGCGGGGAAAAGTCATGCTGGTCCTCACTGCCTCCGGGAACCCCTTCAAATGCCCCACACCTTTTGGACCTCTCTGCTTTCCTGTGGAATCCATCCTCAAAACCACCGTTATTAACCCTCGGTAGTCTCTGTAGCGAAAAACGCAAACGTCCAGCTGCTGGTCCCACAGCAAAGGCCCCAGCGGGGAAAAGTCATGCTGGTCCTCACTGCCTCCGGGAACCCCTTCAAATGCCCCACACCTTTTGGACCTCTCTGCTTTCCTGTGGACTCCATCCTCAAAACCACCGTTTTTCACTCTCGGCAGCCTCCGGAGCAAAAAACGCAAACGTCCAGCCGCTGCTCCCACAGCAAAGGCCCCAGCGGGGAAAATTCATGCTGGTCCTCACTGCCTCGGGGAACCCCTTCAAATGCCCCACACCTTTTGGACCTCTCTGCTTTCCTGTGGAATACATCCTCAAAACCACCATTTTTAACCCTCGGTAGTCTCTGTAGCAAAAAACGCTAACGTCCAGCCGCTGCTCCCACAGCAAAGGCCCCAGCGGGGAAAAGTCATGCTGGTCCTCACTGCCTCCGGGAACCCCTTCAAATGCCCCACACCTTTTGGACCTCTCTGCTTTCCTGTGGAATCCATCCTCAAAACCACCGTTTTTAACCCTCGGTAGTCTCTGTAGCAAAAAACGCAAAAGTCCAGCCGCTGCTCCCACAGCAAATGTCTCACGGGGTAAAAGTCATGCTGGTCCTCACTGCCTCCAGGAACCCCTTCAAATGCCCCACACCTTTTGGACCTCTCTGCTTTCCTGTGGACTCCATCCTCAAAACCACCATTTTTCACTCTCGGCAGCCTCCTTTCGTCTGAGATGCAGTCTCTGGCGCCAGCGCTGAATGGCCCCTCCTGCAGAGCTCTGCCCTTCCCCAGGAAGCGTTAATGAAAAACCTGTTCGCAAAACCCACTCACAGCTACTCGGTCCGAAATGATTTTACCGCTTTTGCCTCGACACATCAAAATATAAACCGTATACTCTTAAAGGTATCCCACCTACTCCTGACTCTACACCCCTGGGCGGGGTGACTCCGAGCCACGCGCACATGCACAGATACTACACAGAACACTACAAACAATGTGCCTCAAAGGTGAGGGAAAACTCTCAGCAAGAAGAATCATGCCGGGATGGAAGTCACTGTCGGGCAAGAAGACCTGCGAGATCACAAGGGCCATGTGAGGAGGGGGAGAGGAGTGGGGGGGGAGGGTTCAACGTGGGAATGAGGGGGAAAAGGGGGAGCCAAGAAAGGAGAAAAGAGGAGACAGCTGGGGGAAAAAAAAAAGAAGAAAGGGGAGCAGCAGGGCAGAAACAATGAAGGGGGGGCGGGCGAGGTGTGAAGATGGAAAAACAGAAAGAAAGGGAGGTAGAAAGAGAGAGGGGGGACCTGGAACAGGAGAGACAAGACAGGTGGAAAGAGGGGGACAGCGGATGGAGTGGGGGAAAGAAAGGGAGAAATGGGACGGAGGAAAAATGGAGAAAGAAAAGGGGTGATGGGGGGTGAGGAAATGGGGAAGGGGGGACACGGAACACAGATGGTAGGGGGAACTGAGAAAGAAGGGTAGGGAAAAGGGGGGATGCAGGAGAAGGAAAGGGGGAACAAGGGAGAAAGGGGGAGCATGGAACACATTGGGAGAGCGTCATTGAAAAAGAAGGAACGGGGCAACGGGGGGGAAAGGGCAGAGGGAAAGGACGGGGAAAGGGGCAACGGGGAAGAATTAAAGGGGGTACCAAGGATGAAGGGAAAGAGCAAAACAGGAGGCATAGGGGAAAGGAAGGGGGAAAGGGGGACAGTAGTGTGGGGAAGAAAGGGCACGGGGGGTGGGGGGTATAAGGGATAATGAGGGAACAGGGGAGGTAGAACAAAAGGGGAAATAGGGGACATTGGACAGGGGGAAAGAAAGGCAAAGGGGGAAAGGGGCGACAGGGTGGAAGAAAGGGAAAGGAAAGGGGGAACACGGGGTGGGGGAATAAAGGGAAAGAGGGAAAGGTGGGACGGGAGGGAAGAAAGGGGAAAGGGGACAAGGAAAAGAAGGGTAAAGGGGGATGAGGAGAACGGGAAAGAAAGGGAAAAGGGGGGAATGGGGGAACACAGGGAAGAAGGGGGAAAACAGGGAAAGGGGACAGGGAAGGGTGAAGGGGAAATGCAATGAGCGGTCCCATCACCTGAAATACACTATGCCTTATGTCCCTTCTGCTTTCTTTAAAAATACTGAAACGCCATAGACAGACACATACAAGATGCTAACCTGAACCCCTGCTTGATAGTCTCATCATCAGCCCTATAAAGAGTAGTTATATCAGCATCTTACACAGTATACAGCAACATTAGTGAAAAACACAAATTTCCATTTTCGGTAAAGTCGGGAATTCATCGAAATGGAATGGAAAAAACAAAAAGCATGCTATTAAACTCTCCCCCGAGGCTTCCCGGAGGCACGGTGGCTCACATGTGCAGCTGACAGAGGTACCGACGTCCTGGAGCTGTGAGTTGGTGGTGTGCGCTGTCAGGAATGGCTGGGAGTGATCCTTCCTCGCCGTGGGGACCGTCCGCTCCTTGCTGGGGGCAGCCGCCTGTGGAACCCCCTTCTTTTCACTCCTCAGCCAGCTCCAGCAGGCATGCGTGCCCAGGCAGCCCCCGACCCTTGGCACAGCAGGGCCAGCCCCATCCTCAGCCTCACTGGCTGCACCTGAGGCTGCCCCCACTCATCCCCACCTGCAGCCTTTTTAAACCCTTGGCCCCGTCCCACCATCACCTCACTGGTCCCACCTGGGCTGCCCCAGCCCACAGCTGGAGCCCGTCAGGAGCAGGGGCCCTTGCCAAAGCCCCACAGCACATCGCCCCCTCCCCTGCCCCTGTCCCCAGCCACGACCTCTGCACCCAGGGGATGCAAACACATCCAGGGGCACACAAGGGGCAGGAAAAGTTTATTCATTAATGTACGCAAGAAATCCCAGCAGTGAGTTGGCTATAAGGCTCAGTGCCCAAACGCAACAGGACAGAGGGAGAAAAGGCAAGAGAAAAGCAGGAGGAAGGACAGAGGGACATAGAGAAGAGGTGTGAGACAGGGAAGCAGAAAACAGCACGCTGCAAACAAGAGAGGGGTGGGGAGTGGGACAGCCACGTAGAGAGAGGAGAGCGGACAGACTGCGCAAAATAACAGGCATAGAGATGGAGGAACAAATAAGAGCGACAGGGAGCAGGACAGAGGCCAAAGGGACCGGCAGGACAAGAAGACGGAGACAAGACAAGGGGCGGGGAAAATTTCTGCCGTGTCAGGGGGAAAAGAAACATTGGCAAGACATAAAAAATAACACCGGGGATCCGGACAGAGGTAGACATTGAAAGAAAATCTCAAAAGGCAATATGGTACACGAAACATAGACAAAAACTAAAAAATAGGGACAGGGAGATGTAAAAAGAAAGTGAAAAAGAGTGCCTGGGTGCAGGAAAGAGAGGGAAGAATGGGGATTTACAGACAGGGAGACGGCTAGAGGGAGACAAGGACAGAAAATTTTGAAAGCGATGGGATACAAGAATCATACACCAGAATTCAAACCTAGGTACGCAGAGCTGCATGGAGGGAGAGGTAGGAAGACAATTTGAAAAGCGACATAGCACAAGCCACACGGGCAAGAAGTTAAAATTAGTTTGGGGAATCAGAGAGGGAAGGGTAGGAGGGGAAATTAATTTAACTTACTGTTAATCAAATAATGACAAATAGGAACAAACGCAAAATAAAACACCTTCCTGCCACCCCTCCCTCTTTTCCTGGGCGCCTCTTCTCTCCTGACTTCTCTACATCCCACCCCTGACCAACGCAGGGGACATGGCATGGGGGTTGCGGCTCCTTCCTCCTCAGGCTCTTTTTCTGCTCCAGTGGGGGGTCCCTCCCACGAGGCCGCAGGTCTCGCACAGGCTCTCGGCTTCCTTCAGGCACAGCCACCTGCTCCGGCCTCGGGTCCTCCACGCGCCGCAGGGGCACGTTGGCTCCACCCTGGACCTCCCTGGACTGCAGGGGAACAGCCTGCCTCACCATGGTCTTCACCACAGGCTGCAGGAGAACCTCTGCTCTGCTTCCTACCAGCGCTGCCGATGGGCTCAGCTTTAACCAGCAGCACATCCGTCTCAGCGTGGGAACTGGCTGTGCCCAACATGGGAACAACACCCGGTGTCTTCTCACAGAACCCACCCCTGCAGCCCCCGCCCCAGCTAACGACACCTCGCATGGTAAACCCAATGCAACAGCGATGGGCTACAGGCCAGGAAGAAGGAAGCAACAGGAAACCATGCTGACAGAGATGAAAAAAAAAAAAAAAACCCAACAAAAAACACACAAAACAAAAAAGAGCAATGAGCCACAAGGCAGAGAAGAAGGAATTAAAAAAGGGGGCAGTGAGGTAGACAGAGATAAACTGAAACATACCAAAAACCCTCGATGAGCTGAAGGAGAGAGACAGAGCAATTAAAGAATGGGGACGGGGAGCCAGGCAGAGAGAGAACAATAAAGGTAAAAACGGACTGTGGGACACATATTTTATATTCTAAAATCCTTTATGTAATAGAGGAGGTTTTTTGTAGAGTAGATTTTTATTTTGAACACCTTCGCTATACGCAAACAAATAGTCATATGTCAATAGATAGTAAAATGAGAGGGTTTTCTCTATTTCAATGGCTCCCACCCATGTTTCCAGATTGTAACGTTTTCTAATGTCCCCTATGAATCTCCCTCTTCTGAGGCATACAACCCCAACAATGGACCTTGGGCTGCCGTAAATGGCATCATCCTATTTCAGCGTATTACCAAATAGGCCAGAAGAAAGAGGAAGGATTCAGGTGGACATGCGGCACCTCCTTTAAAGATGAGAAGTATTTGAAGACTTCAAATGAGTGTTGATCCATCTGAAGAAATTTTGCAGCCATTGTTAGTGTGGCAGTAAAGCTGCTGTCTGTTCTCGGGAAAGGGCTTGTCCCTCCCCCTTTCCCTTCAGGTGGAAATGTATGCGTGTGATTCTATACTAAAAAATAAAAAAATAATAAGGAGGAGAGGGGAAAGGGGGGACGGAACAGTGCAGAACAAAAAGGAGGAAAAGTGGGACAGGGGAAAAACAAAAAGGGGGGGACGAGGGAAAAAAGGAAAGGGGGGAAGGGAAAGTAGAAACACTGGGAGAGAAAGAGGGGACGGGCAAGGCGTAAAGATGGAAAAACAGGAACAACAGTTAGGAGGTGGAGGCCGGAAGGTGGAGGCCAGGAGATAGAGGCCGGAAGGTGGAGGCCGGAGGCCAGAAAGTAAAAGCCGGAAAGTGGAGGCCAGAGGAGGAAAAGTGGAGGCCAAAAAAGTGGAGGCCAAAAAAGTGGAGGCCAAAAAAGTGGAGGCCAAAAAAGTGGAGGCCAAAAAAGTGGAGGCCAAAAAAGTGGAGGCCAAAAAAGTGGAGGCCAAAAAAGTGGAGGCCAAAAAAGTGGAGGCCAAAAAAGTGGAGGCCAAAAAAGTGGAGGCCAAAAAAGTGGAGGCCAAAAAAGTGGAGGCCAAAAAAGTGGAGGCCAAAAAAGTGGAGGCCAAAAAAGTGGAGGCCAAAAAAGTGGAGGCCAAAAAAGTGGAGGCCAAAGAAAAAATTTTGTGATTTTCATAATTCATTGCCTCAAAACCACCGTTTTTCACTCTCGGCAGCCTCCGGAGTGAAAAACGCAAACGTTCAGCTGCTGCTCCCACAGTAAAGGCCCCAGCGGGGACAAGTGATGCTGGTCCTCACTGCCTCCGGGAAGCCCTCCAAATGCCCCACTCACTTGGGCCCTCTCTGCTTCCCTACGGACTCTAGCCTCAAAACCACCGTTTTTCACTCTCAGCAGCCTCCAGAGCAAAAAACGCAAATGTCCAGCCGCTGGTCCCACAGCAAAGGTTCCAAGGAGGAAAAGTCATGCTGGTCCTCACTGCCTCCGGGAACCCCTTCAAATGCCCCACACCTTTTGGACCTCTCTGTTTTCCTGTGGACTCCATCCTCAAAACAACCGTTTTTCACTCTCGGCAGCCTCCAGAGCAAAAGACGCAAACGTCCAGCCGCTGCTCCCACAGCAAAGGCCCAAGCAAGGAAAAGTCATGCTGGTCCTCACTGCCTCCGGGAACCCCTTCAAATGCCCCACACCTTTTTGACCTCTCTGTTTTCCTGTGGAATCCATCCTCAAAACCAGTGTTTTTCACTCTCGTCAGCCTCCGGAGCAAAAAACGTAAACGTCCAGCCGCTGGTCCCACAGCAAAGGACCCAGCAGGGAAAAGTCATGCTGGTCCTCACTGCCTCCAGGAACCCCTTCAAATGCCCCACACCTTTTGGACCTCTCTGTTTTCCTGTGGACTCCATCCTCAAAACAACCGTTTTTCACTCTCGGCAGCGTCCGGAGCAAAAAACACAAACGTCCAGCCGCTGCTCCCACAGCAAAGGCCCCAGCGGGGAAAAGTCATGCTGGTCCTCACTGCCTCCGGGAACCCCTTCAAATGCCCCACACCTTTTGGACCTCTCTGCTTTCCTGTGGACTCCATCCTCAAAACCACCGTTATTAACCCTCGGTAGTCTCTGGAGCAAAAAACGCAAAAGTCCAGCCGCTGCTCCCACAGCAAAGGCCCCAGCGGGGAAAAGTCATGCTGGTCCTCACTGCCTCCGGGAACCCCTTCAAATGCCCCACACCTTTTGGACCTCTCTGTTTTCCTGTGGACTCCATTCTCAAAACCACTGTCTTTCACTCTCGGGAGCCTCTAAATTAAAAAACGCAAACGTCCAGCCGCTGCTCCCACAGCAAAGGCCCCAGCGGGGAAAAGTCATGCTGGTCCTCACTGCCTCCGGGAACCCCTTCAAATGCCCCACACCTTTTGGACCTCTCTGCTTTCCTGTGGAATCCATCCTCAAAACCACCGTTATTAACCCTCGGTAGTCTCTGTAGCGAAAAACGCAAACGTCCAGCTGCTGGTCCCACAGCAAAGGCCCCAGCGGGGAAAAGTCATGCTGGTCCTCACTGCCTCCGGGAACCCCTTCAAATGCCCCACACCTTTTGGACCTCTCTGCTTTCCTGTGGACTCCATCCTCAAAACCACTGTTTTTCACTCTCGGCAGCCTCAGGAGCAAAAAACGCAAACGTCCAGCCGCTGCTCCCAAAGCAAAGGCCCCAGCGGGGAAAAGTCATGCTGGTCCTCACTGCCTCCGGGAACCCCTTCAAATTCCCCACACCTTTTAGACCTCTCTGCTTTCCTGTGGACTCTAGCCTCAAAACCACTGTTTTGCACTCTCGGCAGCCTCTGGAGCAAAAAACGCGAACGTCCAGCCGCTGCTCCCACAGCAAAGGTTCCAAGGCGGAAAAGTCATGCTGGTCCTCACTGCCTCCGGGAACCCCTTCAAATGCCCCACACCTTTTGGACCTCTCTGCTTTCCTGTGGACTCCATCCTCAAAACCACTGTTTTTCACTCTCGGCAGCCTCAGGAGCAAAAAACGCAAACGTCCAGCCGCTGCTCCCAAAGCAAAGGCCCCAGCGGGGAAAAGTCATGCTGGTCCTCACTGCCTCCGGGAACCCCTTCAAATTCCCCACACCTTTTAGACCTCTCTGCTTTCCTGTGGACTCTAGCCTCAAAACCACCGTTTTTAACCCACGGCAGCCTCTAAATCAAAAAACGCGAACGTCCAGCCGCTGCTCCCACAGCAAAGGTTCCAAGGCGGAAAAGTCATGCTGGTCCTCACTGCCTCCGGGAACCCCTTCAAATGCCCCACACCTTTTGGACCTCTCTGCTTTCCTGTGGACTATAACCTCAAAACCGCCATTTTTCACTCTCGGCACACTCCGGAGCAAAAAACGCAAACGTCCAGCCGCTGCTCCCACAGCAAAGGAGCCAGGGGGGAAAAGTCATGCTGGTCCTCACTGCCTCCGGGAACCCCTTCAAATGCCCCACACGTTTTGGACCTCTCTGCTTTCCTGTGGAATCCATCCTCAAACCCACCATTTTTAACCCTCGGTAGTCTCTGTAGCAAAAAACGCTAACGTCCAGCCGCTGCTCCCACAGCAAAGGCCCCAGCGGGGAAAAGTAATGCTGGTCCTCACTGCCTCCGGGAACCCCTTCATATGCCCCACACCTTTTAGACCTCTATGCTTTCCTGTGGACTCTAGCCTCAAAACCACCGTTTTTAACCCACGGCAGCCTCTAAAGCAAAAAACGCAAACGTCCAGCCGCTGCTCCCACAGCAAAGGTTCCAAGGCGGAAAAGTCATGCTGGTCCTCACTGCCTCCGGGAACCCCTTCAAATGCCCCACACCTTTTGGACCTCTCTGCTTTCCTGTGGACTATAACCTCAAAACCGCCATTTTTCACTCTTGGCACACTCAGGAGCAAAAAACGCAAACGTCCAGCCGCTGCTCCCACAGCAAATGAGCCAGGAGGGAAAAGTCATGCTGGTCCTCACTGCCTCCGGGAACCCCTTCAAATGCCCCACACCTTTTGGACCTCTCTGCTTTCCTGTGGACTCTAGCTTCAAAACCACCGTTTTTAACCCACGGCAGCCTCTAAATCAAAAAACGCAAACGTCCAGCCGCTGCTCCCACAGCAAATGAGCCAGGAGGGAAAAGTCATGCTGGTCCTCACTGCCTCCGGGAACCCCTTCAAATGCCCCACACATTTTAGACCTCTATGCTTTCCTGTGGACTCTAGCCTCAAAACCACTGTTTTTAACCCACGGCAGCCTCTAAAGCAAAAAACGCAAACGTCCAGCCGCTGCTCCCACAGCAAAGGTTCCAAGGCGGAAAAGTCATGCTGGTCCTCACTGCCTCCGGGAACCCCTTCAAATGCCCCACACCTTTTGGACCTCTCTGCTTTCCTGTGGACTCCATCCTCAAAACCACCGTTTTTCACTCTCGGCAGCCTCCGGAGCAAAAAACGCAAACGTCCAGCCGCTGCTCCCACAGCAAAGGCCCCAGCGGGGAAAAGTCATGCTGGTCCTCACTGCCTCCGGGAACCCCTTCAAATGCCCCACACCTTTTGGACCTCTCTGCTTTCCTGTGGAATCCATCCTCAAAACCACCGTTTTTCACTCTCGGCAGCCTCCGGAGCAAAAAACGCAAACGTCCAGCCGCTGCTCCCACAGCAAAGGCCCCAGCGGGGAAAAGTCATGCTGGTCCTCACTGCCTCCGGGAACCCCTTCAAATGCCCCACACCTTTTGGACCTCTCTGCTTTCCTGTGGAATCCATCCTCAAAACCACCGTTATTAACCCTCGGTAGTCTCTGTAGCGAAAAACGCAAACGTCCAGCTGCTGGTCCCACAGCAAAGGCCCCAGCGGGGAAAAGTCATGCTGGTCCTCACTGCCTCCGGGAACCCCTTCAAATGCCCCACACCTTTTGGACCTCTCTGCTTTCCTGTGGACTCCATCCTCAAAACCACCGTTTTTCACTCTCGGCAGCCTCCGGAGCAAAAAACGCAAACGTCCAGCCGCTGCTCCCACAGCAAAGGCCCCAGCGGGGAAAATTCATGCTGGTCCTCACTGCCTCGGGGAACCCCTTCAAATGCCCCACACCTTTTGGACCTCTCTGCTTTCCTGTGGAATACATCCTCAAAACCACCATTTTTAACCCTCGGTAGTCTCTGTAGCAAAAAACGCTAACGTCCAGCCGCTGCTCCCACAGCAAAGGCCCCAGCGGGGAAAAGTCATGCTGGTCCTCACTGCCTCCGGGAACCCCTTCAAATGCCCCACACCTTTTAGACCTCTATGCTTTCCTGTGGACTCTAGCCTCAAAACCACCGTTTTTAACCCACGGCAGCCTCTAAAGCAAAAAACGCAAACGTCCAGCCGCTGCTCCCACAGCAAAGGTTCCAAGGCGGAAAAGTCATGCTGGTCCTCACTGCCTCCGGGAACCCCTTCAAATGCCCCACACCTTTTGGACCTCTCTGCTTTCCTGTGGACTATAACCTCAAAACCGCCATTTTTCACTCTCGGCACACTCCGGAGCAAAAAAAGCAAATGTCCAGCCGCTGCTCCCACAGCAAAGGAGCCAGGAGGGAAAAGTCATGCTGGTCCTCACTGCCTCCGGGAACCCCTTCAAATGCCCCACACCTTTTGGACCTCTCTGCTTTCCTGTGGACTCTAGCCTCAAAACCACCGTTTTTAACCCACGGCAGCCTCTAAATCAAAAAACGCAAACGTCCAGCCGCTGCTCCCACAGCAAAGGAGCCAGGGGGGAAAAGTCATGCTGGTCCTCACTGCCTCCGGGAACCCCTTCAAATGCCCCACACCTTTTGGACCTCTCTGTTTTCCTGTGGACTTCATCCTCAAAAACACTGTTTTTCACTCTCGGCAGCCTCCGGAGCAAAAAACGCAAACGTCCAGCCGCTGCTCCCACAGCAAAGGTTCCAAGGCGGAAAAGTTATGCTGGTCCTCACTGCCTCCGGGAACCCCTTCAAATGCCCCACACCTTTTGGACCTCTCTGCTTTCCTGTGGACTATAACCTCAAAGGCGCCATTTTTCACTCTCGGCAGCCTCCGGAGCAAAAAACGCAAACGTCCAGCCGCTGCTCCCACATCAAAGGTCTCAGGGGGGAAAAGTCATGCTGGTCCTCACTGCCTCCGGGAACCCCTTCAAATGCCCCACACCTTTTGGACCTCTCTGTTTTACTGTGGACTCCATCCTCAAACCCACCGTTTTTCACTCTCGGCAGCCTCCGGAGCAAAAAACGCAAACGTCCAACCGCTGCTCCCACAGCAAATGTTCCAAGGCGGAAAAGTCATGCTGGTCCTCACTGCCTCCGGGAACCCCTTCAAATGCCCCACACCTTTTGGACCTCTCTACTTTCCTGTGGAATCCATCCTCAAAACCACCGTTATTAACCCTCGGTAGTCTCTGTAGCGAAAAACGCAAACGTCCAGCTGCTGGTCCCACAGCAAAGGCCCCAGCGGGGAAAAGTCATGCTGGTCCTCACTGCCTCCGGGAACCCCTTCAAATGCCCCACACCTTTTGGACCTCTCTGCTTTCCTGTGGAATCCATCCTCAAAACCACCGTTTTTCACTCTCGTCAGCCTCCGGAGCAAAAAACGCTAACGTCCAGCCGCTGCTCCCACAGCAAAGGTTCCAAGGCGGAAAAGTCATGCTGGTCCTCACTGCCTCCGGGAACCCCTTCAAATGCCCCACACCTTTTGGACCTCTCTGCTTTCCTGTGGACTATAACCTCAAAACCGCCATTTTTCACTCTCGGCACACTCCGGAGCAAAAAACGCAAACGTCCAGCCGCTGCTCCCACAGCAAAGGAGCCAGGGGGGAAAGTCATGCTGGTCCTCACTGCCTCCGGGAACCCCTTCAAATGCCCCACACCTTTTGGACCTCTCTGTTTTCCTGTGGACTCCATCCTCAAAAACACTGTTTTTCACTCTCGGCAGCCTCCGGAGCAAAAAACGCAAACGTCCAGCCGCTGCTCCCACAGCAAAGGCCCCAGCGGGGAAAAGTCATGCTGGTCCTCACTGCCTCGGGGAACCCCTTCAAATGCCCCACACCTTTTGGACCTCTCTGCTTTCCTGTGGACTCCATCCTCAAAACCACCGTTTTTCCCTCTCGGCAGCCTCTAAAGCAAAAAACGCAAACGTCCAGCCGCTGCTCCCACAGCAAAGGCCCCAGCGGGGAAAAGTCATGCTGGTCCTCACTGCCTCCGGGAACCCCTTCAAATGCCCCACACCTTTTGGACCTCTCTGCTTTCCTGTGGACTATAACCTCAAAACCGCCATTTTTCACTCTCGGCACACTCCGGAGCAAAAAACGCAAACGTCCAGCCGCTGCTCCCACAGCAAAGGAGCCAGGGGGGAAAAGTCATGCTGGTCCTCACTGCCTCCGGGAACCCCTTCAAATGCCCCACACCTTTTGGACCTCTCTGCTTTCCTGTGGACTCTATCCTAAAAATCACTGTTTTTCACTCTCGGCAGCGTCCGGAGCAAAAAACACAAACGTCCAGCCGCTGCTCCCACAGCAAAGGTCTCAGGGGGGAAAAGTCATGCTGGTCCTCACTGCCTCCGGGAACCCCTTCAAATGCCCCACACCTTTTTGACCTCTCTGTTTTCCTGTGGACTCCATCCTCAAAACCACTGTTTTTCACTCTCGTCAGCCTCCGGAGCAAAAAACGTAAACATCCAGCCGCTGCTCCCACAGCAAAGGCCCCAGCGGGGAAAAGTCATGCTGGTCATCACTGCCTCCGGGAACCCCTTCAAATGCCCCACACCTTTTGGGCCTCTCTGCTTTCCTGTGGACTGTATCCTAAAAATCACTGTTTTTCACTCTCGGCAGCGTCCGGAGCAAAAAACGCAAACGTCCAGCCGCTGCTCCCACAGCAAAGGAGCCAGGGGGGAAAAGTCATGCTGGTCCTCACTGCCTCCGGGAACCCCTTCAAATGCCCCACACCTTTTGGACCTCTCTGTTTTCCTGTGGACTTCATCCTCAAAAACACTGTTTTTCACTCTCGGCAGCCTCCGGAGCAAAAAACGCAAACGTCCAGCCGCTGCTCCCACAGCAAAGGCCCCAGCGGGGAAAAGTCATGCTGGTCCTCACTGCCTCCGGGAACCCCTTCAAATGCCCCACACCTTTTAGACCTCTCTGCTTTCCTGTGGACTCTAGCCTCAAAACCACCGTTTTTAACCCACGGCAACCTCTAAAGCAAAAAACGCAAACGTCCAGCCGCTGCTCCCACAGCAAAGGTTCCAAGGCGGAAAAGTCATGCTGGTCCTCACTGCCTCCGGGAACCCCTTCAAACGCCCCACACCTTTTGGACCTCTCTGCTTTCCTGTGGACTATAACCTCAAAACCGCCATTTTTCACTCTCGGCAGCCTCCGGAGCAAAAAACGCAAACGTCCAGCCGCTGCTCCCACAGCAAAGGTCTCAGGGGGGAAAAGTCATGCTGGTCCTCACTGCCTCCGGGAACCCCTTCAAATGCCCCACACCTTTTGGACCTCTCTGTTTTCCTGTGGACTCCATCCTCCAAACCACTGTTTTTCACTCTCGGCAGCCTCCGGAGCAAAAAACGCAAACGTCCAGCCGCTGCTCCCACAGCAAAGGCCCCAGCGGGGAAAAGTCATGCTGGTCCTCACTGCCTCCGGGAACCCCTTCAAATGCCCCACACCTTTTGGACCTCTCTGCTTTCCTGTGGAATCCATCCTCAAAACCACCATTTTTAACCCTCGGTAGTCTCTGTAGCAAAAAACGCTAACGTCCAGCCGCTGCTCCCACAGCAAAGGCCCCAGCAGGGAAAAGTCATGCTGGTCCTCACTGCCTCCGGGAACCCCTTCAAATGCCCCACACCTTTTAGACCTCTCTGCTTTCCTGTGGACTCTAGCCTCAAAACCACCGTTTTTAACCCACGGCAGCCTCTATATCAAAAAACGCAAACGTCCAGCCGCTGCTCCCACAGCAAAGGTTCCAAGGCGGAAAAGTCATGCTGGTCCTCACTGCCTCCGGGAACCCCTTCAAATGGCCCACACCTTTTAGACCTCTCTGCTTTCCTGTGGACTATAACCTCAAAACCGCCATTTTTCACTCTCGGTACACTCCGGAGCAAAAAGCGCAAACGTCGAGCCGCTGCTCCCACAGCAAAGGAGCCAGGGGGGAAAAGTCATGCTGGTCCTCACTGCCTCCGGGAACCCCTTCAAATGCCCCACACCTTTTGGACTTCTCTGCTTTCCTGTGAAATGCATCCTCAAAACCACCGTTTTTCACTCTCGGCATCTTCCGGAGCAAAAAGCGCAAACGTCCAGCCGCTGCTCCCACAGCAAAGACCCCAGCGGGAAAAGTCATGCTGGTCCTCACTGCCTCCGGGAACCCCTTCAAATGCCCCACACCTTTTGGACCTCTCTGCTTTCCTGTGGAATCCATCCTCAAAACCACCGTTTTTAACCCTCGGTTTTCTCTGTAGCAAAAAACGCAAACGTCCAGCCGCTGCTCCCACAGCAAAGGTTCCAAGGCGGAAAAGTCATGCTGGTCCTCACTGCCTCTGGGAACCCCTTCAAATGCCCCACACCTTTTGGACCTCTCTGCTTTCCTGTGGACTATAACCTCAAAACCGCCATTTTTCACACTCGGCACACTCTGCAGCAAAAAACGCAAACGTCCAGCCGCTGCTCCCACAGCAAAGGCCCCAGCGGGGAAAAGTCATGCTGGTCCTCACTGCCTCCGGGAACCCCTTCAAATGCCCCACACCTTTTAAATCTCTCTGCTTTCCTGTGGACTCTAGCCTCAAAACCACCGTTTTTAACCCACGGCAGCCTCTAAAGCAAAAAACGCAAACGTCCAGCCGCTGCTCCCACAGCAAAGGTTCCAAGGCGGAAAAGTTATGCTGGTCCTCACTGCCTCCGGGAACCCCTTCAAATGCCCCACACCTTTTGGACCTCTCTGCTTTCCTGTGGACTATAACCTGAAAACCGCCATTTTTCACTCTCGGCACACTCCGGAGCAAAAAACGCAAACGTCCAGCCGCTGGTCCCACAGCAAAGGAGCCAGGAGGGAAAAGTCATGCTGGTCCTCACTGCCTCCGGAAACCCCTTCAAATGCCCCACACCTTTTGGACCTCTCTGCTTTCTTGTGAAATGCATCCTCAAAACCACCGTTTTTCACGCTCGGCAGCCTCCGGAGCAAAAAACGCAAATGTCCAGCCGCTGCTCCCACAGCAAAGGCCCCAGCGGGGAAAAGTCATGCTGGTCCTCACTGCCTCCGGGAACCCCTTCAAATGCCCCACACCTTTTGGACCTCTCTGCTTTTTTGTGGACTCTATCCTAAAAATCACTGTTTTTCACTCTCGGCAGCGTCCGGAGCAAAAAACACAAACATCCAGCCGCTGCTCCCACAGCAAAGGTCTCAGGGGGGAAAAGTCATGCTGGTCCTCACTGCCTCCGGGAACCCCTTCAAATGCCCCACACCTTTTGGACCTCTCTGTTTTCCTGTGGACTCCATCCTCAAAACCACCGTTTTTCACTCTCGGCAGCCTCAGGAGCAAAAAACGCAAACGTCCACCTGCTGCTCCCACAGCAAAGGTTCCAAGGCGGAAAAGTCATGCTGGTCCTCACTGCCTTCGGGAACCCCTTCAAATGCCCCACACCTTTTGGACCTCTCTGATTTCCTGTGGACTCCATCCTCAAAACCACCGTTTTTCACTCTCGGCAGCCTCCGGAGCAAAAAACGCAAACGTCCAGCCACTGCTCCCAGAGCAAAGGTCTCAGCGGGGAAAAGTCATGCATGTCCTCACTGCCTCCAGGAACCCCTTCAAATGCCCCACACCTTTTGGACCTCTCTGCTTTCCTGTGGACTCCATCCTCAAAACCACCGTTATTAACCCTCGGTAGTCTCTGGAGCAAAAAACGCAAACGTCCAGCCGCTGCTCCCACAGCAAAGGTGTCAGGGGGGAAAAGTCATGCTGGTCCTCACTGCCTCCGGGAACCCCTTCAAATGCCCCACACCTTTTGGACCTCTCTGCTTTCCTGTGGACTCCATCCTCAAAACCACTGTTTTTCACTCTCGGCAGCCTCAGGAGCAAAAAACGCAAACGTCCAGCCGCTGCTCCCAAAGCAAAGGCCCCAGCGGGGAAAAGTCATGCTGGTCCTCACTGCCTCCGGGAACCCCTTCAAATTCCCCACACCTTTTAGACCTCTCTGCTTTCCTGTGGACTCTAGCCTCAAAACCACCGTTTTTAACCCACGGCAGCCTCTAAATCAAAAAACGCGAACGTCCAGCCGCTGCTCCCACAGCAAAGGTTCCAAGGCGGAAAAGTCATGCTGGTCCTCACTGCCTCCGGGAACCCCTTCAAATGCCCCACACCTTTTGGACCTCTCTGCTTTCCTGTGGACTATAACCTCAAAACCGCCATTTTTCACTCTCGGCACACTCCGGAGCAAAAAACGCAAACGTCCAGCCGCTGCTCCCACAGCAAAGGAGCCAGGGGGGAAAAGTCATGCTGGTCCTCACTGCCTCCGGGAACCCCTTCAAATGCCCCACACGTTTTGGACCTCTCTGTTTTCCTGTGGACTCCATCCTCAAAAACACTGTTTTTCACTCTCGGCAGCCTCCGGAGCAAAAAACGCAAACGTCCAGCCGCTGCTCCCACAGCAAAGGCCCCAGCGGGGAAAAGTCATGCTGGTCCTCACTGCCTCGGGGAACCCCTTGAAATGCCCCACACCTTTTGGACCTCTCTGCTTTCCTGTGGAATCCATCCTCAAACCCACCATTTTTAACCCTCGGTAGTCTCTGTAGCAAAAAACGCTAACGTCCAGCCGCTGCTCCCACAGCAAAGGCCCCAGCGGGGAAAAGTCATGCTGGTCCTCACTGCCTCCGGGAACCCCTTCATATGCCCCACACCTTTTAGACCTCTATGCTTTCCTGTGGACTCTAGCCTCAAAACCACCGTTTTTAACCCACGGCAGCCTCTAAAGCAAAAAACGCAAACGTCCAGCCGCTGCTCCCACAGCAAAGGTTCCAAGGCGGAAAAGTCATGCTGGTCCTCACTGCCTCCGGGAACCCCTTCAAATGCCCCACACCTTTTGGACCTCTCTGCTTTCCTGTGGACTATAACCTCAAAACCGCCATTTTTCACTCTTGGCACACTCAGGAGCAAAAAACGCAAACGTCCAGCCGCTGCTCCCACAGCAAATGAGCCAGGAGGGAAAAGTCATGCTGGTCCTCACTGCCTCCGGGAACCCCTTCAAATGCCCCACACCTTTTGGACCTCTCTGCTTTCCTGTGGACTCTAGCTTCAAAACCACCGTTTTTAACCCACGGCAGCCTCTAAATCAAAAAACGCAAACGTCCAGCCGCTGCTCCCACAGCAAAGGAGCCAGGGGGGAAAAGTCATGCTGGTCCTCACTGCCTCCGGGAACACCTTCAAATGCCCCACACCTTTTGGACCTCTCTGCTTTCCTGTGGAATCCATCCTCAAAACCACCATTTTTAACCCTCGGTAGTCTCTGTAGCAAAAAACGCTAACGTCCAGCCGCTGCTCCCACAGCAAAGGCCCCAGCAGGGAAAAGTCATGCTGGTCCTCACTGCCTCCGGGAACCCCTTCAAATGCCCCACACATTTTAGACCTCTATGCTTTCCTGTGGACTCTAGCCTCAAAACCACTGTTTTTAACCCACGGCAGCCTCTAAAGCAAAAAACGCAAACGTCCAGCCGCTGCTCCCACAGCAAAGGTTCCAAGGCGGAAAAGTCATGCTGGTCCTCACTGCCTCCGGGAACCCCTTCAAATGCCCCACACCTTTTGGACCTCTCTGTTTTCCTGTGGACTCCATCCTCAAAACCACCGTTTTTCACTCTCGGCAGCCTCCGGAGCAAAAAACGCAAACGTCCAGCCGCTGCTCCCACAGCAAAGGCCCCAGCGGGGAAAAGTCATGCTGGTCCTCACTGCCTCCGGGAACCCCTTCAAATGCCCCACACCTTTTGGACCTCTCTGCTTTCCTGTGGAATCCATCCTCAAAACCACCGTTTTTCACTCTCGGCAGCCTCCGGAGCAAAAAACGCAAACGTCCAGCCGCTGCTCCCACAGCAAAGGCCCCAGCGGGGAAAAGTCATGCTGGTCCTCACTGCCTCCGGGAACCCCTTCAAATGCCCCACACCTTTTGGACCTCTCTGCTTTCCTGTGGAATCCATCCTCAAAACCACCGTTATTAACCCTCGGTAGTCTCTGTAGCGAAAAACGCAAACGTCCAGCTGCTGGTCCCACAGCAAAGGCCCCAGCGGGGAAAAGTCATGCTGGTCCTCACTGCCTCCGGGAACCCCTTCAAATGCCCCACACCTTTTGGACCTCTCTGCTTTCCTGTGGACTCCATCCTCAAAACCACCGTTTTTCACTCTCGGCAGCCTCCGGAGCAAAAAACGCAAACGTCCAGCCGCTGCTCCCACAGCAAAGGCCCCAGCGGGGAAAAGTCATGCTGGTCCTCACTGCCTCGGGGAACCCCTTCAAATGCCCCACACCTTTTGGACCTCTCTGCTTTCCTGTGGAATACATCCTCAAAACCACCATTTTTAACCCTCGGTAGTCTCTGTAGCAAAAAACGCTAACGTCCAGCCGCTGCTCCCACAGCAAAGGCCCCAGCGGGGAAAAGTCATGCTGGTCCTCACTGCCTCCGGGAACCCCTTCAAATGCCCCACACCTTTTAGACCTCTATGCTTTCCTGTGGACTCTAGCCTCAAAACCACCGTTTTTAACCCACGGCAGCCTCTAAAGCAAAAAACGCAAACGTCCAGCCGCTGCTCCCACAGCAAAGGTTCCAAGGCGGAAAAGTCATGCTGGTCCTCACTGCCTCCGGGAACCCCTTCAAATGCCCCACACCTTTTGGACCTCTCTGCTTTCCTGTGGACTATAACCTCAAAACCGCCATTTTTCACTCTCGGCACACTCCGGAACAAAAAAAGCAAATGTCCAGCCGCTGCTCCCACAGCAAAGGAGCCAGGAGGGAAAAGTCATGCTGGTCCTCACTGCCTCCGGGAACCCCTTCAAATGCCCCACACCTTTTGGACCTCTCTGCTTTCCTGTGGACTCTAGCCTCAAAACCACCGTTTTTAACCCACGGCAGCCTCTAAATCAAAAAACGCAAACGTCCAGCCGCTGCTCCCACAGCAAAGGAGCCAGGGGGGAAAAGTCATGCTGGTCCTCACTGCCTCCGGGAACCCCTTCAAATGCCCCACACCTTTTGGACCTCTCTGTTTTCCTGTGGACTTCATCCTCAAAAACACTGTTTTTCACTCTCGGCAGCCTCCGGAGCAAAAAACGCAAACGTCCAGCCGCTGCTCCCACAGCAAAGGTTCCAAGGCGGAAAAGTTATGCTGGTCCTCACTGCCTCCGGGAACCCCTTCAAATGCCCCACACCTTTTGGACCTCTCTGCTTTCCTGTGGACTATAACCTCAAAGGCGCCATTTTTCACTCTCGGCAGCCTCCGGAGCAAAAAACGCAAACGTCCAGCCGCTGCTCCCACATCAAAGGTCTCAGGGGGGAAAAGTCATGCTGGTCCTCACTGCCTCCGGGAACCCCTTCAAATGCCCCACACCTTTTGGACCTCTCTGTTTTACTGTGGACTCCATCCTCAAAACCACCGTTTTTCACTCTCGGCAGCCTCCGGAGCAAAAAACGCAAACGTCCAACCGCTGCTCCCACAGCAAAGGTTCCAAGGCGGAAAAGTCATGCTGGTCCTCACTGCCTCCGGGAACCCCTTCAAATGCCCCACACCTTTTGGACCTCTCTGCTTTCCTGTGGACTCTATCCTAAAAATCACTGTTTTTCACTCTCGGCAGCGTCCGGAGCAAAAAACACAAACGTCCAGCCGCTGCTCCCACAGCAAAGGTCTCAGGGGGGAAAAGTCATGCTGGTCCTCACTGCCTCCGGGAACCCCTTCAAATGCCCCACACCTTTTTGACCTCTCTGTTTTCCTGTGGACTCCATCCTCAAAACCACTGTTTTTCACTCTCGTCAGCCTCCGGAGCAAAAAACGTAAACATCCAGCCGCTGCTCCCACAGCAAAGGCCCCAGCGGGGAAAAGTCATGCTGGTCATCACTGCCTCCGGGAACCCCTTCAAATGCCCCACACCTTTTGGGCCTCTCTGCTTTCCTGTGGACTGTATCCTAAAAATCACTGTTTTTCACTCTCGGCAGCGTCCGGAGCAAAAAACGCAAACGTCCAGCCGCTGCTCCCACAGCAAAGGAGCCAGGGGGGAAAAGTCATGCTGGTCCTCACTGCCTCCGGGAACCCCTTCAAATGCCCCACACCTTTTGGACCTCTCTGTTTTCCTGTGGACTTCATCCTCAAAAACACTGTTTTTCACTCTCGGCAGCCTCCGGAGCAAAAAACGCAAACGTCCAGCCGCTGCTCCCACAGCAAAGGCCCCAGCGGGGAAAAGTCATGCTGGTCCTCACTGCCTCCGGGAACCCCTTCAAATGCCCCACACCTTTTAGACCTCTCTGCTTTCCTGTGGACTCTAGCCTCAAAACCACCGTTTTTAACCCACGGCAACCTCTAAAGCAAAAAACGCAAACGTCCAGCCGCTGCTCCCACAGCAAAGGTTCCAAGGCGGAAAAGTCATGCTGGTCCTCACTGCCTCCGGGAACCCCTTCAAACGCCCCACACCTTTTGGACCTCTCTGCTTTCATGTGGACTATAACCTCAAAACCGCCATTTTTCACTCTCGGCAGCCTCCGGAGCAAAAAACGCAAACGTCCAGCCGCTGCTCCCACAGCAAAGGTCTCAGGGGGGAAAAGTCATGCTGGTCCTCACTGCCTCCGGGAACCCCTTCAAATGCCCCACACCTTTTGGACCTCTCTGTTTTCCTGTGGACTCCATCCTCCAAACCACTGTTTTTCACTCTCGGCAGCCTCCGGAGCAAAAAACGCAAACGTCCAGCCGCTGCTCCCACAGCAAAGGCCCCAGCGGGGAAAAGTCATGCTGGTCCTCACTGCCTCCGGGAACCCCTTCAAATGCCCCACACCTTTTGGACCTCTCTGCTTTCCTGTGGAATCCATCCTCAAAACCACCATTTTTAACCCTCGGTAGTCTCTGTAGCAAAAAACGCTAACGTCCAGCCGCTGCTCCCACAGCAAAGGCCCCAGCAGGGAAAAGTCATGCTGGTCCTCACTGCCTCCGGGAACCCCTTCAAATGCCCCACACCTTTTAGACCTCTCTGCTTTCCTGTGGACTCTAGCCTCAAAACCACCGTTTTTAACCCACGGCAGCCTCTATATCAAAAAACGCAAACGTCCAGCCGCTGCTCCCACAGCAAAGGTTCCAAGGCGGAAAAGTCATGCTGGTCCTCACTGCCTCCGGGAACCCCTTCAAATGGCCCACACCTTTTA
This sequence comes from Vanellus vanellus, assembly GCF_965231255.1. NCBI lineage: Eukaryota > Metazoa > Chordata > Aves > Charadriiformes > Charadriidae > Vanellus > Vanellus vanellus. The sequence goes on from NW_028128373.1 coordinate 73,984, forward strand.
GACCTCTCTGCTTTCCTGTGGACTATAACCTCAAAACCGCCATTTTTCACTCTCGGTACACTCCGGAGCAAAAAGCGCAAACGTCGAGCCGCTGCTCCCACAGCAAAGGAGCCAGGGGGGAAAAGTCATGCTGGTCCTCACTGCCTCCGGGAACCCCTTCAAATGCCCCACACCTTTTGGACTTCTCTGCTTTCCTGTGAAATGCATCCTCAAAACCACCGTTTTTCACTCTCGGCATCTTCCGGAGCAAAAAGCGCAAACGTCCAGCCGCTGCTCCCACAGCAAAGACCCCAGCGGGAAAAGTCATGCTGGTCCTCACTGCCTCCGGGAACCCCTTCAAATGCCCCACACCTTTTGGACCTCTCTGCTTTCCTGTGGAATCCATCCTCAAAACCACCGTTTTTAACCCTCGGTTTTCTCTGTAGCAAAAAACGCAAACGTCCAGCCGCTGCTCCCACAGCAAAGGTTCCAAGGCGGAAAAGTCATGCTGGTCCTCACTGCCTCTGGGAACCCCTTCAAATGCCCCACACCTTTTGGACCTCTCTGCTTTCCTGTGGACTATAACCTCAAAACCGCCATTTTTCACACTCGGCACACTCTGCAGCAAAAAACGCAAACGTCCAGCCGCTGCTCCCACAGCAAAGGCCCCAGCGGGGAAAAGTCATGCTGGTCCTCACTGCCTCCGGGAACCCCTTCAAATGCCCCACACCTTTTAAATCTCTCTGCTTTCCTGTGGACTCTAGCCTCAAAACCACCGTTTTTAACCCACGGCAGCCTCTAAAGCAAAAAACGCAAACGTCCAGCCGCTGCTCCCACAGCAAAGGTTCCAAGGCGGAAAAGTTATGCTGGTCCTCACTGCCTCCGGGAACCCCTTCAAATGCCCCACACCTTTTGGACCTCTCTGCTTTCCTGTGGACTCCATCCTCAAAACCACCGTTTTTCACTCTCGGCAGCCTCCGGAGCAAAAAACGCAAACGTCCAGCCGCTGCTCCCACAGCAAAGGCCCCAGCGGGGAAAAGTCATGCTGGTCCTCACTGCCTCGGGGAACCCCTTCAAATGCCCCACACCTTTTGGACCTCTCTGCTTTCCTGTGGAATACATCCTCAAAACCACCATTTTTAACCCTCGGTAGTCTCTGTAGCAAAAAACGCTAACGTCCAGCCGCTGCTCCCACAGCAAAGGCCCCAGCGGGGAAAAGTCATGCTGGTCCTCACTGCCTCCGGGAACCCCTTCAAATGCCCCACACCTTTTAGACCTCTATGCTTTCCTGTGGACTCTAGCCTCAAAACCACCGTTTTTAACCCACGGCAGCCTCTAAAGCAAAAAACGCAAACGTCCAGCCGCTGCTCCCACAGCAAAGGTTCCAAGGCGGAAAAGTCATGCTGGTCCTCACTGCCTCCGGGAACCCCTTCAAATGCCCCACACCTTTTGGACCTCTCTGCTTTCCTGTGGACTATAACCTCAAAACCGCCATTTTTCACTCTCGGCACACTCCGGAACAAAAAAAGCAAATGTCCAGCCGCTGCTCCCACAGCAAAGGAGCCAGGAGGGAAAAGTCATGCTGGTCCTCACTGCCTCCGGGAACCCCTTCAAATGCCCCACACCTTTTGGACCTCTCTGCTTTCCTGTGGACTCTAGCCTCAAAACCACCGTTTTTAACCCACGGCAGCCTCTAAATCAAAAAACGCAAACGTCCAGCCGCTGCTCCCACAGCAAAGGAGCCAGGGGGGAAAAGTCATGCTGGTCCTCACTGCCTCCGGGAACCCCTTCAAATGCCCCACACCTTTTGGACCTCTCTGTTTTCCTGTGGACTTCATCCTCAAAAACACTGTTTTTCACTCTCGGCAGCCTCCGGAGCAAAAAACGCAAACGTCCAGCCGCTGCTCCCACAGCAAAGGTTCCAAGGCGGAAAAGTTATGCTGGTCCTCACTGCCTCCGGGAACCCCTTCAAATGCCCCACACCTTTTGGACCTCTCTGCTTTCCTGTGGACTATAACCTCAAAGGCGCCATTTTTCACTCTCGGCAGCCTCCGGAGCAAAAAACGCAAACGTCCAGCCGCTGCTCCCACATCAAAGGTCTCAGGGGGGAAAAGTCATGCTGGTCCTCACTGCCTCCGGGAACCCCTTCAAATGCCCCACACCTTTTGGACCTCTCTGTTTTACTGTGGACTCCATCCTCAAAACCACCGTTTTTCACTCTCGGCAGCCTCCGGAGCAAAAAACGCAAACGTCCAACCGCTGCTCCCACAGCAAAGGTTCCAAGGCGGAAAAGTCATGCTGGTCCTCACTGCCTCCGGGAACCCCTTCAAATGCCCCACACCTTTTGGACCTCTCTGCTTTCCTGTGGACTCTATCCTAAAAATCACTGTTTTTCACTCTCGGCAGCGTCCGGAGCAAAAAACACAAACGTCCAGCCGCTGCTCCCACAGCAAAGGTCTCAGGGGGGAAAAGTCATGCTGGTCCTCACTGCCTCCGGGAACCCCTTCAAATGCCCCACACCTTTTTGACCTCTCTGTTTTCCTGTGGACTCCATCCTCAAAACCACTGTTTTTCACTCTCGTCAGCCTCCGGAGCAAAAAACGTAAACATCCAGCCGCTGCTCCCACAGCAAAGGCCCCAGCGGGGAAAAGTCATGCTGGTCATCACTGCCTCCGGGAACCCCTTCAAATGCCCCACACCTTTTGGGCCTCTCTGCTTTCCTGTGGACTGTATCCTAAAAATCACTGTTTTTCACTCTCGGCAGCGTCCGGAGCAAAAAACGCAAACGTCCAGCCGCTGCTCCCACAGCAAAGGAGCCAGGGGGGAAAAGTCATGCTGGTCCTCACTGCCTCCGGGAACCCCTTCAAATGCCCCACACCTTTTGGACCTCTCTGTTTTCCTGTGGACTTCATCCTCAAAAACACTGTTTTTCACTCTCGGCAGCCTCCGGAGCAAAAAACGCAAACGTCCAGCCGCTGCTCCCACAGCAAAGGCCCCAGCGGGGAAAAGTCATGCTGGTCCTCACTGCCTCCGGGAACCCCTTCAAATGCCCCACACCTTTTAGACCTCTCTGCTTTCCTGTGGACTCTAGCCTCAAAACCACCGTTTTTAACCCACGGCAACCTCTAAAGCAAAAAACGCAAACGTCCAGCCGCTGCTCCCACAGCAAAGGTTCCAAGGCGGAAAAGTCATGCTGGTCCTCACTGCCTCCGGGAACCCCTTCAAACGCCCCACACCTTTTGGACCTCTCTGCTTTCCTGTGGACTATAACCTCAAAACCGCCATTTTTCACTCTCGGCAGCCTCCGGAGCAAAAAACGCAAACGTCCAGCCGCTGCTCCCACAGCAAAGGTCTCAGGGGGGAAAAGTCATGCTGGTCCTCACTGCCTCCGGGAACCCCTTCAAATGCCCCACACCTTTTGGACCTCTCTGTTTTCCTGTGGACTCCATCCTCCAAACCACTGTTTTTCACTCTCGGCAGCCTCCGGAGCAAAAAACGCAAACGTCCAGCCGCTGCTCCCACAGCAAAGGCCCCAGCGGGGAAAAGTCATGCTGGTCCTCACTGCCTCCGGGAACCCCTTCAAATGCCCCACACCTTTTGGACCTCTCTGCTTTCCTGTGGAATCCATCCTCAAAACCACCATTTTTAACCCTCGGTAGTCTCTGTAGCAAAAAACGCTAACGTCCAGCCGCTGCTCCCACAGCAAAGGCCCCAGCAGGGAAAAGTCATGCTGGTCCTCACTGCCTCCGGGAACCCCTTCAAATGCCCCACACCTTTTAGACCTCTCTGCTTTCCTGTGGACTCTAGCCTCAAAACCACCGTTTTTAACCCACGGCAGCCTCTATATCAAAAAACGCAAACGTCCAGCCGCTGCTCCCACAGCAAAGGTTCCAAGGCGGAAAAGTCATGCTGGTCCTCACTGCCTCCGGGAACCCCTTCAAATGGCCCACACCTTTTAGACCTCTCTGCTTTCCTGTGGACTATAACCTCAAAACCGCCATTTTTCACTCTCGGTACACTCCGGAGCAAAAAGCGCAAACGTCGAGCCGCTGCTCCCACAGCAAAGGAGCCAGGGGGGAAAAGTCATGCTGGTCCTCACTGCCTCCGGGAACCCCTTCAAATGCCCCACACCTTTTGGACTTCTCTGCTTTCCTGTGAAATGCATCCTCAAAACCACCGTTTTTCACTCTCGGCATCTTCCGGAGCAAAAAGCGCAAACGTCCAGCCGCTGCTCCCACAGCAAAGACCCCAGCGGGAAAAGTCATGCTGGTCCTCACTGCCTCCGGGAACCCCTTCAAATGCCCCACACCTTTTGGACCTCTCTGCTTTCCTGTGGAATCCATCCTCAAAACCACCGTTTTTAACCCTCGGTTTTCTCTGTAGCAAAAAACGCAAACGTCCAGCCGCTGCTCCCACAGCAAAGGTTCCAAGGCGGAAAAGTCATGCTGGTCCTCACTGCCTCTGGGAACCCCTTCAAATGCCCCACACCTTTTGGACCTCTCTGCTTTCCTGTGGACTATAACCTCAAAACCGCCATTTTTCACACTCGGCACACTCTGCAGCAAAAAACGCAAACGTCCAGCCGCTGCTCCCACAGCAAAGGCCCCAGCGGGGAAAAGTCATGCTGGTCCTCACTGCCTCCGGGAACCCCTTCAAATGCCCCACACCTTTTAAATCTCTCTGCTTTCCTGTGGACTCTAGCCTCAAAACCACCGTTTTTAACCCACGGCAGCCTCTAAAGCAAAAAACGCAAACGTCCAGCCGCTGCTCCCACAGCAAAGGTTCCAAGGCGGAAAAGTTATGCTGGTCCTCACTGCCTCCGGGAACCCCTTCAAATGCCCCACACCTTTTGGACCTCTCTGCTTTCCTGTGGACTATAACCTGAAAACCGCCATTTTTCACTCTCGGCACACTCCGGAGCAAAAAACGCAAACGTCCAGCCGCTGGTCCCACAGCAAAGGAGCCAGGAGGGAAAAGTCATGCTGGTCCTCACTGCCTCCGGAAACCCCTTCAAATGCCCCACACCTTTTGGACCTCTCTGCTTTCTTGTGAAATGCATCCTCAAAACCACCGTTTTTCACGCTCGGCAGCCTCCGGAGCAAAAAACGCAAATGTCCAGCCGCTGCTCCCACAGCAAAGGCCCCAGCGGGGAAAAGTCATGCTGGTCCTCACTGCCTCCGGGAACCCCTTCAAATGCCCCACACCTTTTGGACCTCTCTGCTTTTTTGTGGACTCTATCCTAAAAATCACTGTTTTTCACTCTCGGCAGCGTCCGGAGCAAAAAACACAAACATCCAGCCGCTGCTCCCACAGCAAAGGTCTCAGGGGGGAAAAGTCATGCTGGTCCTCACTGCCTCCGGGAACCCCTTCAAATGCCCCACACCTTTTGGACCTCTCTGTTTTCCTGTGGACTCCATCCTCAAAACCACCGTTTTTCACTCTCGGCAGCCTCAGGAGCAAAAAACGCAAACGTCCACCTGCTGCTCCCACAGCAAAGGTTCCAAGGCGGAAAAGTCATGCTGGTCCTCACTGCCTTCGGGAACCCCTTCAAATGCCCCACACCTTTTGGACCTCTCTGATTTCCTGTGGACTCCATCCTCAAAACCACCGTTTTTCACTCTCGGCAGCCTCCGGAGCAAAAAACGCAAACGTCCAGCCACTGCTCCCAGAGCAAAGGTCTCAGCGGGGAAAAGTCATGCATGTCCTCACTGCCTCCAGGAACCCCTTCAAATGCCCCACACCTTTTGGACCTCTCTGCTTTCCTGTGGACTCCATCCTCAAAACCACCGTTATTAACCCTCGGTAGTCTCTGGAGCAAAAAACGCAAACGTCCAGCCGCTGCTCCCACAGCAAAGGTGTCAGGGGGGAAAAGTCATGCTGGTCCTCACTGCCTCCGGGAACCCCTTCAAATGCCCCACACCTTTTGGACCTCTCTGCTTTCCTGTGGACTCCATCCTCAAAACCACTGTTTTTCACTCTCGGCAGCCTCAGGAGCAAAAAACGCAAACGTCCAGCCGCTGCTCCCAAAGCAAAGGCCCCAGCGGGGAAAAGTCATGCTGGTCCTCACTGCCTCCGGGAACCCCTTCAAATTCCCCACACCTTTTAGACCTCTCTGCTTTCCTGTGGACTCTAGCCTCAAAACCACCGTTTTTAACCCACGGCAGCCTCTAAATCAAAAAACGCGAACGTCCAGCCGCTGCTCCCACAGCAAAGGTTCCAAGGCGGAAAAGTCATGCTGGTCCTCACTGCCTCCGGGAACCCCTTCAAATGCCCCACACCTTTTGGACCTCTCTGCTTTCCTGTGGACTATAACCTCAAAACCGCCATTTTTCACTCTCGGCACACTCCGGAGCAAAAAACGCAAACGTCCAGCCGCTGCTCCCACAGCAAAGGAGCCAGGGGGGAAAAGTCATGCTGGTCCTCACTGCCTCCGGGAACCCCTTCAAATGCCCCACACGTTTTGGACCTCTCTGTTTTCCTGTGGACTCCATCCTCAAAAACACTGTTTTTCACTCTCGGCAGCCTCCGGAGCAAAAAACGCAAACGTCCAGCCGCTGCTCCCACAGCAAAGGCCCCAGCGGGGAAAAGTCATGCTGGTCCTCACTGCCTCGGGGAACCCCTTGAAATGCCCCACACCTTTTGGACCTCTCTGCTTTCCTGTGGAATCCATCCTCAAACCCACCATTTTTAACCCTCGGTAGTCTCTGTAGCAAAAAACGCTAACGTCCAGCCGCTGCTCCCACAGCAAAGGCCCCAGCGGGGAAAAGTCATGCTGGTCCTCACTGCCTCCGGGAACCCCTTCATATGCCCCACACCTTTTAGACCTCTATGCTTTCCTGTGGACTCTAGCCTCAAAACCACCGTTTTTAACCCACGGCAGCCTCTAAAGCAAAAAACGCAAACGTCCAGCCGCTGCTCCCACAGCAAAGGTTCCAAGGCGGAAAAGTCATGCTGGTCCTCACTGCCTCCGGGAACCCCTTCAAATGCCCCACACCTTTTGGACCTCTCTGCTTTCCTGTGGACTATAACCTCAAAACCGCCATTTTTCACTCTTGGCACACTCAGGAGCAAAAAACGCAAACGTCCAGCCGCTGCTCCCACAGCAAATGAGCCAGGAGGGAAAAGTCATGCTGGTCCTCACTGCCTCCGGGAACCCCTTCAAATGCCCCACACCTTTTGGACCTCTCTGCTTTCCTGTGGACTCTAGCTTCAAAACCACCGTTTTTAACCCACGGCAGCCTCTAAATCAAAAAACGCAAACGTCCAGCCGCTGCTCCCACAGCAAAGGAGCCAGGGGGGAAAAGTCATGCTGGTCCTCACTGCCTCCGGGAACACCTTCAAATGCCCCACACCTTTTGGACCTCTCTGCTTTCCTGTGGAATCCATCCTCAAAACCACCATTTTTAACCCTCGGTAGTCTCTGTAGCAAAAAACGCTAACGTCCAGCCGCTGCTCCCACAGCAAAGGCCCCAGCAGGGAAAAGTCATGCTGGTCCTCACTGCCTCCGGGAACCCCTTCAAATGCCCCACACATTTTAGACCTCTATGCTTTCCTGTGGACTCTAGCCTCAAAACCACTGTTTTTAACCCACGGCAGCCTCTAAAGCAAAAAACGCAAACGTCCAGCCGCTGCTCCCACAGCAAAGGTTCCAAGGCGGAAAAGTCATGCTGGTCCTCACTGCCTCCGGGAACCCCTTCAAATGCCCCACACCTTTTGGACCTCTCTGTTTTCCTGTGGACTCCATCCTCAAAACCACCGTTTTTCACTCTCGGCAGCCTCCGGAGCAAAAAACGCAAACGTCCAGCCGCTGCTCCCACAGCAAAGGCCCCAGCGGGGAAAAGTCATGCTGGTCCTCACTGCCTCCGGGAACCCCTTCAAATGCCCCACACCTTTTGGACCTCTCTGCTTTCCTGTGGAATCCATCCTCAAAACCACCGTTTTTCACTCTCGGCAGCCTCCGGAGCAAAAAACGCAAACGTCCAGCCGCTGCTCCCACAGCAAAGGCCCCAGCGGGGAAAAGTCATGCTGGTCCTCACTGCCTCCGGGAACCCCTTCAAATGCCCCACACCTTTTGGACCTCTCTGCTTTCCTGTGGAATCCATCCTCAAAACCACCGTTATTAACCCTCGGTAGTCTCTGTAGCGAAAAACGCAAACGTCCAGCTGCTGGTCCCACAGCAAAGGCCCCAGCGGGGAAAAGTCATGCTGGTCCTCACTGCCTCCGGGAACCCCTTCAAATGCCCCACACCTTTTGGACCTCTCTGCTTTCCTGTGGACTCCATCCTCAAAACCACCGTTTTTCACTCTCGGCAGCCTCCGGAGCAAAAAACGCAAACGTCCAGCCGCTGCTCCCACAGCAAAGGCCCCAGCGGGGAAAAGTCATGCTGGTCCTCACTGCCTCGGGGAACCCCTTCAAATGCCCCACACCTTTTGGACCTCTCTGCTTTCCTGTGGAATACATCCTCAAAACCACCATTTTTAACCCTCGGTAGTCTCTGTAGCAAAAAACGCTAACGTCCAGCCGCTGCTCCCACAGCAAAGGCCCCAGCGGGGAAAAGTCATGCTGGTCCTCACTGCCTCCGGGAAACCCCTTCAAATGCCCCACACCTTTTAGACCTCTATGCTTTCCTGTGGACTCTAGCCTCAAAACCACCGTTTTTAACCCACGGCAGCCTCTAAAGCAAAAAACGCAAACGTCCAGCCGCTGCTCCCACAGCAAAGGTTCCAAGGCGGAAAAGTCATGCTGGTCCTCACTGCCTCCGGGAACCCCTTCAAATGCCCCACACCTTTTGGACCTCTCTGCTTTCCTGTGGACTATAACCTCAAAAACCGCCATTTTTTC
>NW_028128371.1:0-3000 GCF_965231255.1 Vanellus vanellus
GCAGGGCCCCACGGGCGACACTGACGTGCGCGGGACGATGTCCCCGCGGGTCCCGGTGACACCGGGGGGGGGCCCGGCGCAACACCCCGGCGGGCCCCGGTGCCAGTGGGGTGCCCCCGCCGTGTCCCCCCTCCCCACCGCCCCCCAGTGGGGGTCCCGCGCCGTGTGCGGGGAGGGGACACCCGGTGCCACGGGGGGGGGGGAGGGGGGCGCGGGGGGTACCTGGGGTCCAGAGCGCCGGTACCGGGGAGGTGAGGAGCAGGTCGGGGACGCAGCTGCAGTCCATGGTGGGGGTCACACCTGCGGGGGGCGACGGAGGGGTTGGGGGGGACGGCCGGGGGGGGGGGCGGGGGGACGTGGGGGGGGTGCGGGGAGGATTTGGGGGTGCGGGGGAGGGTGTAGGGGTTGTGGGGAGGGGGCGCGGGGGGGCATCTGGGGGGCGCAGAGGGTGATGTGGGGCGCGGGGGCGGCTCAGGGGAGGATTTGTGTCCCGGGGCCGCTCCCGCCCCCCTCCCTCCCCCCGCCCCCCCCGCCCCCCCCCGCCCCCCCCGCCCCCCCCGCCCCGGCAGCGCTCCTCTCCGCTGTTGGTTTTGATGCGGCTCTCGGCTCCGGCGGCCCCGCGCGCGCCGACACTAACGAGCTGCGCTGGGAATTGCGGCCCGCGGCCACCCGGTACCCCCCCGCCCCACACACCACATACGCCCCCATACACCCCACCCCCCACCCCCCATACACCCCCCCCCCAGCCCCTACACACCCCCTATACACCCCCCCCACAGCCCCTATACACCCTCTATACACCCCACACACCCCCCGCGCCCCCCATGCCCCATACACCCCTATACACCCCCCCCACGGCCCCCCCACACCCCCCATACACCCCCTATACACCCCCCTATACACCCCCCTATACACCCCCCTATACACCCCCCACAGCCCCTACACACCCCCTATACAACCCCCACACAGCCCCTATACACCCCCCATACACCCTGTACACCCCCCATACACCCCCCCCCAGCCCCTACACACCCCCTATACACCCCACACACAGCCCCTATACACCCTCTATACACCCCACACACCCCCCGCGCCCCCCATGCCCCATACACCCCTATACACCCCCCCACAGCCCCCCCCCACACACCCCCTATACACCCCCCATACACCCCCTATACACCCCCCTATACACCCCCCACAGCCCCTACACACCCCCTATACAACCCCCACACAGCCCCTATACACCCCCCATACACCCCCTGTGCCCCCCATGCCCCCATACACCCCTATACACCCCCCATACACCCCCCTATACACCCCCCATACACCCCCCCACAGCCCCTATACACCCCCCATACACCCCCCCCCAGCCCCCTATACACCCCCTACACACCCCTATACACCCCCTGCGCCCCCCATGCCCCATACACCCCTGTACACCCCCCATACACCCCCACACACAGCCCCTACACACCCCCTATACACCCCCATACACTCCCTGCACCCCCCACGCCCCATACACCCCTATACACCCCCCCCAGCCCCTATACACCCCCTATACAACCCCCACACAGCCCCTATACACCCCCTACACACCCCTATACACCCCCTGCGCCCCCCATGCACCCCCTATACACCCCCATACATCCCCCTACACCCCCTCACACACCCTATACACACCCCCTATACACCCCCCTATACAGACCCCCCCCCACACACCCCCTATACACCACCCCCCACCCTACACATCCCCATACACCCCCCTACACTCCCCATAGGCACAGCCCTCATACACACACCCACGTGCGCACAATCCCCTACACACAGCCCCTACACACACACACCCCCTACACACACACAGCCCCTACACACACACAGCCCCTACACACACACACACACAGCCCCTACACACACACACACACCCTATACACACATATACGCACCGCCCTTACCCATGCGTGTGCCCCTCACACACGCGTGTGCCCCTTACACACACACACACACGTACACGCCCCTTGCACACGCGCACGTGTCCCTTAGACGTGTGTACGTGCCCCGTGCACCCCCCCGCGTACGGGACATATGTGTGTCTCCCGTACAGGAACATACACCGCTCACACTCAGCACCTTCGCACCCCCTTCCCGCACACACTACGCCTCCCTCACGCCCACACCTCTCCCCTATACACACCGTATATATACGCTCCTCGCCCATCCCAGACGCACACAGCCCCTATACAGCCCCTATACCGCCCCTCTACCCTACACGCACACCCTGACACACGCCACGCGCATCCCTACGCACGCGACACCCCCTCACACACCCCGTATACACACCCCGTATACACACCCCGTATAGGCGCCGTGACACCCCCGGTGCGTACGGCCACGCGCAGCCCCTGTCCCTGCAGACACGTCCCCTATAGGCACACGACATACGCGCTGCGCACAGCCCCCACGCGCGCACCGACAGCCCCCCCGGACACAGCCCCCGGCAGACACCCCTATAGGCTCCGGCCCCTCATGTACTCCCCTATAGGCTCCAGTCCTTCACGTACACCCCATACCCTCAGCTCCTGCACGTACGCCCCTATACGCTCCGACCCTTCACGTACGCCCCTATAGGCTCAGTGCTTCGCAGCCACCCCTATACATCCGGATCCCTGACGGACACCCCTATACGCTCAGTCCCTGCACGTCCATCCCCTATATGCTCAGATCGTCCTCATGCACCCCCTATACATTCAGATCCTCCACGTACACCCTGTGGGGTCAATCCCTGCACGTACGTCCCCCATACGCTCAGGTCCTTTATGTACACCCCGGTACGGTACGCTCCGATCCTTCACGTACACCCCCTATACATTCAGATCCTGCACGTACGTCCCCTATACCCTCCGATCCTTCGCGTACACCTCTGTACAGTCAGATCCCGCACCTACACCCCTATGCTCAGTCCCTGCGCGAACACCCCATATGCTCCGCCGCTGCACGCACACC
>NW_028128370.1:0-32016 GCF_965231255.1 Vanellus vanellus
TCTCTGCTTTCCTGCCAACTCTAGCCTCAAAAGCACCTTTTTTCACTTTTGGCGCCCTCCGCAGCAAAAAACACAAACGTCCAGCTTTTGCTGCCACAGCAAAGGGGCCAGCAGGGAAAAGTCATGCTGGTCCTCACTGCCTCCTGGAACCCCTTCAAATGCCCCACACAATTTGGCCCTCTCTGCTTTCCTGCCGACTCTAGCCTCAAAAGCACCTTTTTTCACTTTTGGCGCCCTCCGCAGCAAAAAAGACAAACGTCCAGCTTTTGCTGCCACAGCAAAGGGGCCAGCGGGGAAAAGTCATGCTGGTCCTCACTGCCTCCTGGAACCCCTTCAAATGCCCCACACAATTTGGCCCTCTCTGCTTTCCTGCCGACTCTAGCCTCAAAAGCACCTTTTTTCACTTTTGGCGCCCTCCGCAGCAAAAAAGACAAACGTCCAGCTTTTGCTGCCACAGCAAAGGGGCCAGCGGGGAAAAGTCATGCTGGTCCTCACTGCCTCCTGGAACCCCTTCAAATGCCCCACACAATTTGGCCCTCTCTGCTTTCCTGCCGACTCTAGCCTCAAAAGCACCTTTTTTCACTTTTGGCGCCCTCCGCAGCAAAAAAGACAAACGTCCAGCTTTTGCTGCCACAGCAAAGGGGCCAGCGGGGAAAAGTCATGCTGGTCCTCACTGCCTCCTGGAACCCCTTCAAATGCCCCACACAATTTGGCCCTCTCTGCTTTCCTGCCGACTCTATCCTCAAAAGCACCTTTTTTCACTTTTGGCGCCCTCCGCAGCAAAAAAGACAAACGTCCAGCTTTTGCTGCCACAGCAAAGGGGCCAGCGGGGAAAAGTCATGCTGGTCCTCACTGCCTCCTGGAACCCCTTCAAATGCCCCACACAATTTGGCCCTCTCTGCTTTCCTGCCGACTCTAGCCTCAAAAGCACCTTTTTTCACTTTTGGCGCCCTCCGCAGCAAAAAAAGACAAACGTCCAGCTTTTGCTGCCACAGCAAAGGGGCCAGCGGGGAAAAGTCATGCTGGTCCTCACTGCCTCCTGGAACCCCTTCAAATGCCCCACACAATTTGGCCCTCTCTGCTTTCCTGCCGACTCTATCCTCAAAAGCACCTTTTTTCACTTTTGGCGCCCTCCGCAGCAAAAAAGACAAACGTCCAGCTTTTGCTGCCACAGCAAAGGGGCCAGCGGGGAAAAGTCATGCTGGTCCTCACTGCCTCCTGGAACCCCTTCAAATGCCCCACACAATTTGGCCCTCTCTGCTTTCCTGCCGACTCTAGCCTCAAAAGCACCTTTTTTCACTTTTGGCGCCCTCCGCAGCAAAAAAGACAAACGTCCAGCTTTTGCTGCCACAGCAAAGGGGCCAGCGGGGAAAAGTCATGCTGGTCCTCACTGCCTCCTGGAACTCCTTCAAATGCCCCACACAATTTGGCCCTCTCTGCTTTCCTGCCGACTCTAGCCTCAAAAGCACCTTTTTTCACTTTTGGCGCCCTCCGCAGCAAAAAAGACAAACGTCCAGCTTTTGCTGCCACAGCAAAGGGGCCAGCGGGGAAAAGTCATGCTGGTCCTCACTGCCTCCTGGAACCCCTTCAAATGCCCCACACAATTTGGCCCTCTCTGCTTTCCTGCCGACTCTAGCCTCAAAAGCACCTTTTTTCACTTTTGGCGCCCTCCGCAGCAAAAAAGACAAACGTCCAGCTTTTGCTGCCACAGCAAAGGGGCCAGCGGGGAAAAGTCATGCTGGTCCTCACTGCCTCCTGGAACCCCTTCAAATGCCCCACACAATTTGGCCCTCTCTGCTTTCCTGCCGACTCTAGCCTCAAAAGCACCTTCTTTCACTTTTGGCGCCCTCCGCAGCAAAAAAGACAAACGTCCAGCTTTTGCTGCCACAGCAAAGGGGCCAGCGGGGAAAAGTCATGCTGGTCCTCACTGCCTCCTAGAACCCCTTCAAATGCCCCACACAATTTGGCCCTCTCTGCTTTCCTGCCGACTCTAGCCTCAAAAGCACCTTTTTTCACTTTTGGCGCCCTCCGCAGCAAAAAAGACAAACGTCCAGCTTTTGCTGCCACAGCAAAGGGGCCAGCGGGGAAAAGTCATGCTGGTCCTCACTGCCTCCTGGAACCCCTTCAAATGCCCCACACAATTTGGCCCTCTCTGCTTTCCTGCCGACTCTAGCCTCAAAAGCACCTTTTTTCACTTTTGGCGCCCTCCGCAGCAAAAAAGACAAACGTCCAGCTTTTGCTGCCACAGCAAAGGGGCCAGCGGGGAAAAGTCATGCTGGTCCTCACTGCCTCCTGGAACCCCTTCAAATGCCCCACACAATTTGGCCCTCTCTGCTTTCCTGCCCACTCTATCCTCAAAAGCACCTTTTTTCACTTTTGGCGCCCTCCGCAGCAAAAAAGACAAACGTCCAGCTTTTGCTGCCACAGCAAAGGGGCCAGCGGGGAAAAGTCATGCTGGTCCTCACTGCCTCCTGGAACCCCTTCAAATGCCCCACACAATTTGGCCCTCTCTGCTTTCCTGCCAACTCTAGCCTCAAAAGCACCTTTTTTCACTTTTGGCGCCCTCCGCAGCAAAAAACACAAACGTCCAGCTTTTGCTGCCACAGCAAAGGGGCCAGCAGGGAAAAGTCATGCTGGTCCTCACTGCCTCCTGGAACCCCTTCAAATGCCCCACACAATTTGGCCCTCTCTGCTTTCCTGCCGACTCTAGCCTCAAAAGCACCTTTTTTCACTTTTGGCGCCCTCCGCAGCAAAAAAGACAAACGTCCAGCTTTTGCTGCCACAGCAAAGGGGCCAGCGGGGAAAAGTCATGCTGGTCCTCACTGCCTCCTGGAACCCCTTCAAATGCCCCACACAATTTGGCCCTCTCTGCTTTCCTGCCGACTCTAGCATCAAAAGCACCTTTTTTCACTTTTGGCGCCCTCCGCAGCAAAAAAGACAAACGTCCAGCTTTTGCTGCCACAGCAAAGGGGCCAGCGGGGAAAAGTCATGCTGGTCCTCACTGCCTCCTGGAACCCCTTCAAATGCCCCACACAATTTGGCCCTCTCTGCTTTCCTGCCGACTCTAGCCTCAAAAGCACCTTTTTTCACTTTTGGCGCCCTCCGCAGCAAAAAAGACAAACGTCCAGCTTTTGCTGCCACAGCAAAGGGGCCAGCGGGGAAAAGTCATGCTGGTCCTCACTGCCTCCTGGAACCCCTTCAAATGCCCCACACAATTTGGCCCTCTCTGCTTTCCTGCCGACTCTAGCCTCAAAAGCACCTTTTTTCACTTTTGGCGCCCTCCGCAGCAAAAAAGACAAACGTCCAGCTTTTGCTGCCACAGCAAAGGGGCCAGCGGGGAAAAGTCATGCTGGTCCTCACTGCCTCCTGGAACCCCTTCAAATGCCCCACACAATTTGGCCCTTTCTGCTTTCCTGCCGACTCTATCCTCAAAAGCACCTTTTTTCACTTTTGGCGCCCTCCGCAGCAAAAAAGACAAACGTCCAGCTTTTGCTGCCACAGCAAAGGGGCCAGCGGGGAAAAGTCATGCTGGTCCTCACTGCCTCCTGGAACCCCTTCAAATGCCCCACACAATTTGGCCCTCTCTGCTTTCCTGCCGACTCTAGCCTCAAAAGCACCTTTTTTCACTTTTGGCGCCCTCCGCAGCAAAAAAAGACAAACGTCCAGCTTTTGCTGCCACAGCAAAGGGGCCAGCGGGGAAAAGTCATGCTGGTCCTCACTGCCTCCTGGAACCCCTTCAAATGCCCCACACAATTTGGCCCTCTCTGCTTTCCTGCCGACTCTATCCTCAAAAGCACCTTTTTTCACTTTTGGCGCCCTCCGCAGCAAAAAAGACAAACGTCCAGCTTTTGCTGCCACAGCAAAGGGGCCAGCGGGGAAAAGTCATGCTGGTCCTCACTGCCTCCTGGAACCCCTTCAAATGCCCCACACAATTTGGCCCTCTCTGCTTTCCTGCCGACTCTAGCCTCAAAAGCACCTTTTTTCACTTTTGGCGCCCTCCGCAGCAAAAAAGACAAACGTCCAGCTTTTGCTGCCACAGCAAAGGGGCCAGCGGGGAAAAGTCATGCTGGTCCTCACTGCCTCCTGGAACCCCTTCAAATGCCCCACACAATTTGGCCCTCTCTGCTTTCCTGCCGACTCTATCCTCAAAAGCACCTTTTTTCACTTTTGGCGCCCTCCGCAGCAAAAAAGACAAACGTCCAGCTTTTGCTGCCACAGCAAAGGGGCCAGCGGGGAAAAGTCATGCTGGTCCTCACTGCCTCCTGGAACCCCTTCAAATGCCCCACACAATTTGGCCCTCTCTGCTTTCCTGCCGACTCTAGCCTCAAAAGCACCTTTTTTCACTTTTGGCGCCCTCCGCAGCAAAAAAGACAAACGTCCAGCTTTTGCTGCCACAGCAAAGGGGCCAGCGGGGAAAAGTCATGCTGGTCCTCACTGCCTCCTGGAACCCCTTCAAATGCCCCACACAATTTGGCCCTCTCTGCTTTCCTGCCGACTCTAGCCTCAAAAGCACCTTCTTTCACTTTTGGCGCCCTCCGCAGCAAAAAAGACAAACGTCCAGCTTTTGCTGCCACAGCAAAGGGGCCAGCGGGGAAAAGTCATGCTGGTCCTCACTGCCTCCTGGAACCCCTTCAAATGCCCCACACAATTTGGCCCTCTCTGCTTTCCTGCCGACTCTAGCCTCAAAAGCACCTTTTTTCACTTTTGGCGCCCTCCGCAGCAAAAAAAGACAAACGTCCAGCTTTTGCTGCCACAGCAAAGGGGCCAGCGGGGAAAAGTCATGCTGGTCCTCACTGCCTCCTGGAACCCCTTCAAATGCCCCACACAATTTGGCCCTCTCTGCTTTCCTGCCGACTCTATCCTCAAAAGCACCTTTTTTCACTTTTGGCGCCCTCCGCAGCAAAAAAGACAAACGTCCAGCTTTTGCTGCCACAGCAAAGGGGCCAGCGGGGAAAAGTCATGCTGGTCCTCACTGCCTCCTGGAACCCCTTCAAATGCCCCACACAATTTGGCCCTCTCTGCTTTCCTGCCGACTCTAGCCTCAAAAGCACCTTTTTTCACTTTTGGCGCCCTCCGCAGCAAAAAAGACAAACGTCCAGCTTTTGCTGCCACAGCAAAGGGGCCAGCGGGGAAAAGTCATGCTGGTCCTCACTGCCTCCTGGAACCCCTTCAAATGCCCCACACAATTTGGCCCTCTCTGCTTTCCTGCCGACTCTAGCCTCAAAAGCACCTTTTTTCACTTTTGGCGCCCTCCGCAGCAAAAAAGACAAACGTCCAGCTTTTGCTGCCACAGCAAAGGGGCCAGCGGGGAAAAGTCATGCTGGTCCTCACTGCCTCCTGGAACCCCTTCAAATGCCCCACACAATTTGGCCCTCTCTGCTTTCCTGCCGACTCTAGCCTCAAAAGCACCTTTTTTCACTTTTGGCGCCCTCCGCAGCAAAAAAGACAAACGTCCAGCTTTTGCTGCCACAGCAAAGGGGCCAGCGGGGAAAAGTCATGCTGGTCCTCACTGCCTCCTGGAACCCCTTCAAATGCCCCACACAATTTGGCCCTCTCTGCTTTCCTGCCGACTCTAGCCTCAAAAGCACCTTCTTTCACTTTTGGCGCCCTCCGCAGCAAAAAAGACAAACGTCCAGCTTTTGCTGCCACAGCAAAGGGGCCAGCGGGGAAAAGTCATGCTGGTCCTCACTGCCTCCTGGAACCCCTTCAAATGCCCCACACAATTTGGCCCTCTCTGCTTTCCTGCCGACTCTAGCCTCAAAAGCACCTTTTTTCACTTTTGGCGCCCTCCGCAGCAAAAAAGACAAACGTCCAGCTTTTGCTGCCACAGCAAAGGGGCCAGCGGGGAAAAGTCATGCTGGTCCTCACTGCCTCCTGGAACCCCTTCAAATGCCCCACACAATTTGGCCCTCTCTGCTTTCCTGCCGACTCTAGCCTCAAAAGCACCTTTTTTCACTTTTGGCGCCCTCCGCAGCAAAAAAGACAAACGTCCAGCTTTTGCTGCCACAGCAAAGGGGCCAGCGGGGAAAAGTCATGCTGGTCCTCACTGCCTCCTGGAACCCCTTCAAATGCCCCACACAATTTGGCCCCCTCTGCTTTCCTGCCGACTCTAGCCTCAAAAGCACCTTTTTTCACTTTTGGCGCCCTCCGCAGCAAAAAAGACAAACGTCCAGCTTTTGCTGCCACAGCAAAGGGGCCAGCGGGGAAAAGTCATGCTGGTCCTCACTGCCTCCTGGAACCCCTTCAAATGCCCCACACAATTTGGCCCTCTCTGCTTTCCTGCCGACTCTATCCTCAAAAGCACCTTTTTTCACTTTTGGCGCCCTCCGCAGCAAAAAAGACAAACGTCCAGCTTTTGCTGCCACAGCAAAGGGGCCAGCGGGGAAAAGTCATGCTGGTCCTCACTGCCTCCTGGAACCCCTTCAAATGCCCCACACAATTTGGCCCTCTCTGCTTTCCTGCCGACTCTAGCCTCAAAAGCACCTTTTTTCACTTTTGGCGCCCTCCGCAGCAAAAAAGACAAACGTCCAGCTTTTGCTGCCACAGCAAAGGGGCCAGCGGGGAAAAGTCATGCTGGTCCTCACTGCCTCCTGGAACCCCTTCAAATGCCCCACACAATTTGGCCCTCTCTGCTTTCCTGCCGACTCTAGCCTCAAAAGCACCTTTTTTCACTTTTGGCGCCCTCCGCAGCAAAAAAGACAAACGTCCAGCTTTTGCTGCCACAGCAAAGGGGCCAGCGGGGAAAAGTCATGCTGGTCCTCACTGCCTCCTGGAACCCCTTCAAATGCCCCACACAATTTGGCCCTCTCTGCTTTCCTGCCGACTCTAGCCTCAAAAGCACCTTTTTTCACTTTTGGCGCCCTCCGCAGCAAAAAAGACAAACGTCCAGCTTTTGCTGCCACAGCAAAGGGGCCAGCGGGGAAAAGTCATGCTGGTCCTCACTGCCTCCTGGAACCCCTTCAAATGCCCCACACAATTTGGCCCCCTCTGCTTTCCTGCCGACTCTAGCCTCAAAAGCACCTTTTTTCACTTTTGGCGCCCTCCGCAGCAAAAAAGACAAACGTCCAGCTTTTGCTGCCACAGCAAAGGGGCCAGCGGGGAAAAGTCATGCTGGTCCTCACTGCCTCCTGGAAACCCTTCAAATGCCCCACACAATTTGGCCCTCTCTGCTTTCCTGCCGACTCTAGCCTCAAAAGCACCTTTTTTCACTTTTGGCGCCCTCCGCAGCAAAAAAGACAAACGTCCAGCTTTTGCTGCCACAGCAAAGGGGCCAGCGGGGAAAAGTCATGCTGGTCCTCACTGCCTCCTAGAACCCCTTCAAATGCCCCACACAATTTGGCCCTCTCTGCTTTCCTGCCGACTCTAGCCTCAAAAGCACCTTTTTTCACTTTTGGCGCCCTCTGCAGCAAAAAAGACAAACGTCCAGCTTTTGCTGCCACAGCAAAGGGGCCAGCGGGGAAAAGTCATGCTGGTCCTCACTGCCTCCTGGAACCCCTTCAAATGCCCCACACAATTTGGCCCTCTCTGCTTTCCTGCCGACTCTAGCCTCAAAAGCACCTTTTTTCACTTTTGGCGCCCTCCGCAGCAAAAAAGACAAACGTCCAGCTTTTGCTGCCACAGCAAAGGGGCCAGCGGGGAAAAGTCATGCTGGTCCTCACTGCCTCCTGGAACCCCTTCAAATGCCCCACACAATTTGGCCCTCTCTGCTTTCCTGCCCACTCTATCCTCAAAAGCACCTTTTTTCACTTTTGGCGCCCTCCGCAGCAAAAAAGACAAACGTCCAGCTTTTGCTGCCACAGCAAAGGGGCCAGCGGGGAAAAGTCATGCTGGTCCTCACTGCCTCCTGGAACCCCTTCAAATGCCCCACACAATTTGGCCCTCTCTGCTTTCCTGCGGAATCTAGCCTCAAAAGCACCTTTTTTCACTTTTGGCGCCCTCCGCAGCAAAAAAGACAAACGTCCAGCTTTTGCTGCCACAGCAAAGGGGCCAGCAGGGAAAAGTCATGCTGGTCCTCACTGCCTCCTGGAACCCCTTCAAATGCCCCACACAATTTGGCCCTCTCTGCTTTCCTGCCGACTCTAGCCTCAAAAGCACCTTTTTTCACTTTTGGCGCCGTCCGCAGCAAAAAAGACAAACGTCCAGCTTTTGCTGCCATAGCAAAGGGGACAGCGGGGAAAAGTCATGCTGGTCCTCACTGCCTCCTGGAACCCCTTCAAATACCCCACACAATTTGGCCCTCTCTGCTTTCCTGCCCACTCTATCCTCAAAAGCACCTTTTTTCACTTTTGGCGCCCTCCGCAGCAAAAAAGACAAACGTCCAGCTTTTGCTGCCACAGCAAAGGGGCCAGCGGGGAAAAGTCATGCTGGTCCTCACTGCCTCCTGGAACCCCTTCAAATGCCCCACACAATTTGGCCCTCTCTGCTTTCCTGCCCACTCTAGCCTCAAAAGCACCTTTTTTCACTTTTGGCGCCCTCCGCAGCAAAAAAGACAAACGTCCAGCTTTTGCTGCCACAGCAAAGGGGCCAGCGGGGAAAAGTCATGCTGGTCCTCACTGCCTCCTGGAACCCCTTCAAATGCCCCACACAATTTGGCCCTCTCTGCTTTCCTGCCGACTCTAGCCTCAAAAGCACCTTTTTTCACTTTTGGCGTCCTCCGCAGCAAAAAAGACAAACGTCCAGCTTTTGCTGCCACAGCAAAGGGGCCAGCGGGGAAAAGTCATGCTGGTCCTCACTGCCTCCTGGAACCCCTTCAAATGCCCCACACAATTTGGCCCACTCTGCTTTCCTGCCCACTCTAGCCTCAAAAGCACCTTTTTTCACTTTTGGCGCCCTCCGCAGCAAAAAAGACAAACGTCCAGCTTTTGCTGCCACAGCAAAGGGGCCAGCGGGGAAAAGTCATGCTGGTCCTCACTGCCTCCTGGAACCCCTTCAAATGCCCCACACAATTTGGCCCTCTCTGCTTTCCTGCGGAATCTAGCCTCAAAAGCACCTTTTTTCACTTTTGGCGCCCTCCGCAGCAAAAAAGACAAACGTCCAGCTTTTGCTGCCACAGCAAAGGGGCCAGCAGGGAAAAGTCATGCTGGTCCTCACTGCCTCCTGGAACCCCTTCAAATGCCCCACACAATTTGGCCCTCTCTGCTTTCCTGCCGACTCTAGCCTCAAAAGCACCTTTTTTCACTTTTGGCGCCGTCCGCAGCAAAAAAGACAAACGTCCAGCTTTTGCTGCCATAGCAAAGGGGACAGCGGGGAAAAGTCATGCTGGTCCTCACTGCCTCCTGGAACCCCTTCAAATACCCCACACAATTTGGCCCTCTCTGCTTTCCTGCCCACTCTATCCTCAAAAGCACCTTTTTTCACTTTTGGCGCCCTCCGCAGCAAAAAAGACAAACGTCCAGCTTTTGCTGCCACAGCAAAGGGGCCAGCGGGGAAAAGTCATGCTGGTCCTCACTGCCTCCTGGAACCCCTTCAAATGCCCCACACAATTTGGCCCTCTCTGCTTTCCTGCCCACTCTAGCCTCAAAAGCACCTTTTTTCACTTTTGGCGCCCTCCGCAGCAAAAAAGACAAACGTCCAGCTTTTGCTGCCACAGCAAAGGGGCCAGCGGGGAAAAGTCATGCTGGTCCTCACTGCCTCCTGGAACCCCTTCAAATGCCCCACACAATTTGGCCCTCTCTGCTTTCCTGCCGACTCTAGCCTCAAAAGCACCTTTTTTCACTTTTGGCGTCCTCCGCAGCAAAAAAGACAAACGTCCAGCTTTTGCTGCCACAGCAAAGGGGCCAGCGGGGAAAAGTCATGCTGGTCCTCACTGCCTCCTGGAACCCCTTCAAATGCCCCACACAATTTGGCCCACTCTGCTTTCCTGCCCACTCTAGCCTCAAAAGCACCTTTTTTCACTTTTGGCGCCCTCCGCAGCAAAAAAGACAAACGTCCAGCTTTTGCTGCCACAGCAAAGGGGCCAGCGGGGAAAAGTCATGCTGGTCCTCACTGCCTCCTGGAACCCCTTCAAATGCCCCACACAATTTGGCCCTCTCTGCTTTCCTGCCCACTCTATCCTCAAAAGCACCTTTTTTCACTTTTGGCGCCCTCCGCAGCAAAAAAGACAAACGTCCAGCTTTTGCTGCCACAGCAAAGGGGCCATCGGAGAAAAGTCATGCTGGTCCTCACTGCCTCCTGGAACCCCTTCAAATGCCCCACACAATTTGGCCCTCTCTGCTTTCCTGCCGACTCTAGCCTCAAAAGCACCTTTTTTCACTTTTGGCGCCCTCCGCAGCAAAAAAGACAAACGTCCAGCTTTTGCTGCCACAGCAAAGGGGCCAGCGGGGAAAAGTCATGCTGGTCCTCACTGCCTCCTAGAACCCCTTCAAATGCCCCACACAATTTGGCCCTCTCTGCTTTCCTGCCGACTCTAGCCTCAAAAGCACCTTTTTTCACTTTTGGCGCCCTCCGCAGCAAAAAAGACAAACGTCCAGCTTTTGCTGCCACAGCAAAGGGGCCAGCGGGGAAAAGTCATGCTGGTCCTCACTGCCTCCTGGAACCCCTTCAAATGCCCCACACAATTTGGCCCTCTCTGCTTTCCTGCCCACTCTATCCTCAAAAGCACCTTTTTTCACTTTTGGCGCCCTCCGCAGCAAAAAAGACAAACGTCCAGCTTTTGCTGCCACAGCAAAGGGGCCAGCGGGGAAAAGTCATGCTGGTCCTCACTGCCTCCTGGAACCCCTTCAAATGCACCAAACAATTTGGCCCTCTCTGCTTTCCTGCCGACTCTAGCCTCAAAAGCACCTTTTTTCACTTTTGGCGCCCTCCGCAGCAAAAAAGACAAACGTCCAGCTTTTGCTGCCACAGCAAAGGGGCCAGCGGGGAAAAGTCATGCTGGTCCTCACTGCCTCCTGGAACCCCTTCAAATGCCCCCACACAATTTGGCCCTCTCTGCTTTCCTGCCGACTCTAGCCTCAAAAGCACCTTTTTTCACTTTTGGCGCCCTCCGCAGCAAAAAAGACAAACGTCCAGCTTTTGCTGCCACAGCAAAGGGGCCAGCGGGGAAAAGTCATGCTGGTCCTCACTGCCTCCTGGAACCCCTTCAA
Organism: Vanellus vanellus; assembly: GCF_965231255.1. NCBI lineage: Eukaryota > Metazoa > Chordata > Aves > Charadriiformes > Charadriidae > Vanellus > Vanellus vanellus. The sequence continues at coordinate 11,082 of NW_028128370.1, forward strand.
ATGCCCCACACAATTTGGCCCTCTCTGCTTTCCTGCCGACTCTAGCCTCAAAAGCACCTTTTTTCACTTTTGGCGCCCTCCGCAGCAAAAAAGACAAACGTCCAGCTTTTGCTGCCACAGCAAAGGGGCCAGCGGGGAAAAGTCATGCTGGTCCTCACTGCCTCCTGGAACCCCTTCAAATGCCCCACACAATTTGGCCCTCTCTGCTTTCCTGCCCACTCTAGCCTCAAAAGCACCTTTTTTCACTTTTGGCGCCCTCCGCAGCAAAAAAGACAAACGTCCAGCTTTTGCTGCCACAGCAAAGGGGCCAGCGGGGAAAAGTCATGCTGGTCCTCACTGCCTCCTGGAACCCCTTCAAATGCCCCACACAATTTGGCCCTCTCTGCTTTCCTGCCGACTCTAGCCTCAAAAGCACCTTTTTTAACTTTTGGCGCCCTCCGCAGCAAAAAAGACAAACGTCCAGCTTTTGCTGCCACAGCAAAGGGGCCAGCGGGGAAAAGTCATGCTGGTCCTCACTGCCTCCTGGAACCCCTTCAAATGCCCCACACAATTTGGCCCTCTCTGCTTTCCTGCCCACTCAAGCCTCAAAAGCACCTTTTTTCACTTTTGGCGCCCTCCGCAGCAAAAAAGACAAACGTCCAGCTTTTGCTGCCACAGCAAAGGGGCCAGCGGGGAAAAGTCATGCTGGTCCTCACTGCCTCCTGGAACCCCTTCAAATGCACCACACAATTTGGCCCTCTCTGCTTTCCTGCCGACTCTAGCCTCAAAAACACCTTCTTTCACTTTTGGCGCCCTCCGCAGCAAAAAAGACAAACGTCCAGCTTTTGCTGCCACAGCAAAGGGGCCAGCGGGGAAAAGTCATGCTGGTCCTCACTGCCTCCTGGAACCCCTTCAAATGCCCCACACAATTTGGCCCTCTCTGCTTTCCTGCCGACTCTAGCCTCAAAAGCACTTTTTTTCACTTTTGGCGCCCTCCGCAGCAAAAAAGACAAACGTCCAGCTTTTGCTGCCACAGCAAAGGGGCCAGCGGGGAAAAGTCATGCTGGTCCTCACTGCCTCCTAGAACCCCTTCAAATGCCCCACACAATTTGGCCCTCTCTGCTTTCCTGCCGACTCTAGCCTCAAAAGCACCTTTTTTCACTTTTGGCGCCCTCCGCAGCAAAAAAGACAAACGTCCAGCTTTTGCTGCCACAGCAAAGGGGCCAGCGGGGAAAAGTCATGCTGGTCCTCACTGCCTCCTGGAACCCCTTCAAATGCCCCACACAATTTGGCCCTCTCTGCTTTCCTGCCGACTCTAGCCTCAAAAGCACCTTTTTTCACTTTTGGCGCCCTCCGCAGCAAAAAAGACAAACGTCCAGCTTTTGCTGCCACAGCAAAGGGGCCAGCGGGGAAAAGTCATGCTGGTCCTCACTGCCTCCTGGAACCCCTTCAAATGCCCCACACAATCTGGCCCTCTCTGCTTTCCTGCCGACTCTAGCCTCAAAAGCACCTTTTTTCACTTTTGGCGCCCTCCGCAGCAAAAAAGACAAACGTCCAGCTTTTGCTGCCACAGCAAAGGGGCCAGCGGGGAAAAGTCATGCTGGTCCTCACTGCCTCCTGGAACCCCTTCAAATGCCCCACACAATTTGGCCCTCTCTGCTTTCCTGCCCACTCTATCCTCAAAAGCACCTTTTTTCACTTTTGGCGCCCTCCGCAGCAAAAAAGACAAACGTCCAGCTTTTGCTGCCACAGCAAAGGGGCCAGCGGGGAAAAGTCATGCTGGTCCTCACTGCCTCCTGGAACCCCTTCAAATGCACCACACAATTTGGCCCTCTCTGCTTTCCTGCCGACTCTAGCCTCAAAAGCACCTTTTTTCACTTTTGGCGCCCTCCGCAGCAAAAAAGACAAACGTCCAGCTTTTGCTGCCACAGCAAAGGGGCCAGCGGGGAAAAGTCATGCTGGTCCTCACTGCCTCCTGGAACCCCTTCAAATGCCCCACACAATTTGGCCCTCTCTGCTTTCCTGCCGACTCTAGCCTCAAAAGCACCTTTTTTCACTTTTGGCGCCCTCCGCAGCAAAAAAGACAAACGTCCAGCTTTTGCTGCCACAGCAAAGGGGCCAGCGGGGAAAAGTCATGCTGGTCCTCACTCCTCCTGGAACCCCTTCAAATGCCCCACACAATTTGGCCCTCTCTGCTTTCCTGCCGACTCTAGCCTCAAAAGCACCTTTTTTCACTTTTGGCGCCCTCCGCAGCAAAAAAGACAAACGTCCAGCTTTTGCTGCCACAGCAAAGGGGCCAGCGGGGAAAAGTCATGCTGGTCCTCACTGCCTCCTGGAACCCCTTCAAATGCCCCACACAATTTGGCCCTCTCTGCTTTCCTGCCCACTCTATCCTCAAAAGCACCTTTTTTCACTTTTGGCGCCCTCCGCAGCAAAAAAGACAAACGTCCAGCTTTTGCTGCCACAGCAAAGGGGCCAGCGGGGAAAAGTCATGCTGGTCCTCACTGCCTCCTGGAACCCCTTCAAATGCCCCACACAATTTGGCCCTCTCTGCTTTCCTGCCGACTCTAGCCTTAAAAGCACCTTTTTCCACTTTTGGCGCCCTCCGCAGCAAAAAAGACAAACGTCCAGCTTTTGCTGCCACAGCAAAGGGGCCAGCGGGGAAAAGTCATGCTGGTCCTCACTGCCTCCTGGAACCCCTTCAAATGCCCCACACAATTTGGCCCTCTCTGCTTTCCTGCCGACTCTAGCCTCAAAAGCACCTTTTTTCACTTTTGGCGCCCTCCGCAGCAAAAAAGACAAACGTCCAGCTTTTGCTGCCACAGCAAAGGGCCAGCGGGGAAAAGTCATGCTGGTCCTCACTGCCTCCTGGAACCCCTTCAAATGCCCCACACAATTTGGCCCTCTCTGCTTTCCTGCCGACTCTAGCCTCAAAAGCACCTTTTTTCACTTTTGGCGCCCTCCGCAGCAAAAAAGGACAAACGTCCAGCTTTTGCTGCCACAGCAAAGGGGCCAGCGGGGAAAAGTCATGCTGGTCCTCACTGCCTCCTGGAACCCCTTCAAAATGCCCCACACAATTTGGCCCTCTCTGCTTTCCTGCCCACTCTATCCTCAAAAGCACCTTTTTTCACTTTTGGCGCCCTCCGCAGCAAAAAAGACAAACGTCCAGCTTTTGCTGCCACAGCAAAGGGGCCAGCGGGGAAAAGTCATGCTGGTCCTCACTGCCTCCTGGAACCCCTTCAAATGCCCCACACAATTTGGCCCTCTCTGCTTTCCTGCCGACTCTAGCCTCAAAAGCACTTTTTTTCACTTTTGGCGCCCTCCGCAGCAAAAAAGACAAACGTCCAGCTTTTGCTGCCACAGCAAAGGGGCCAGCGGGGAAAAGTCATGCTGGTCCTCACTGCCTCCTAGAACCCCTTCAAATGCCCCACACAATTTGGCCCTCTCTGCTTTCCTGCCGACTCTAGCCTCAAAAGCACCTTTTTTCACTTTTGGCGCCCTCCGCAGCAAAAAAGACAAACGTCCAGCTTTTGCTGCCACAGCAAAGGGGCCAGCGGGGAAAAGTCATGCTGGTCCTCACTGCCTCCTGGAACCCCTTCAAATGCCCCACACAATTTGGCCCTCTCTGCTTTCCTGCCGACTCTAGCCTCAAAAGCACCTTTTTTTCACTTTTGGCGCCCTCCGCAGCAAAAAAGACAAACGTCCAGCTTTTGCTGCCACAGCAAAGGGGCCAGCGGGGAAAAGTCATGCTGGTCCTCACTGCCTCCTGGAACCCCTTCAAATGCCCCACACAATCTGGCCCTCTCTGCTTTCCTGCCGACTCTAGCCTCAAAAACACCTTTTTTCACTTTTGGCGCCCTCCGCAGCAAAAAAGACAAACGTCCAGCTTTTGCTGCCACAGCAAAGGGGCCAGCGGGGAAAGTCATGCTGGTCCTCACTGCCTCCTGGAACCCCTTCAAATGCCCCACACAATTTTGGCCCTCTCTGCTTTCCTGCCGACTCTAGCCTCAAAAGCACCTTTTTTCACTTTTGGCGCCCTCCGCAGCAAAAAAGACAAACGTCCAGCTTTTGCTGCCACAGCAAAGGGGCCAGCGGGGAAAAGTCATGCTGGTCCTCACTGCCTCCTGGAACCCCTTCAAATGCACCACACAATTTGGCCCTCTCTGCTTTCCTGCCGACTCTAGCCTCAAAAACACCTTCTTTCACTTTTGGCGCCCTCCGCAGCAAAAAAGACAAACGTCCAGCTTTGCTGCCACTGCAAAGGGGCCAGCGGGGAAAAGTCATGCTGGTCCTCACTGCCTCCTGGAACCCCTTCAAATGCCCCACACAATTTGTCCCTTTCTGCTTTCCTGCCGACTCTAGCCTCAAAAGCCACTTTTTTTCACTTTTGGCGCCCTCCGCAGCAAAAAAGACAAACGTCCCAGCTTTTGCTGCCACAGCAAAGGGGCCAGCGGGGAAAAGTCATGCTGGTCCTCACTGCCTCCTGAACCCCTTCAAATGCCCCACACAATTTGGCCCTCTCTGCTTTCCTGCCGACTCTAGCCTCAAAAGCACCTTTTTTCACTTTTGGCGCCCTCCGCAGCAAAAAAGAACAAACGTCCAGCTTTTGCTGCCACAGCAAAGGGGCCAGCGGGGAAAAGTCATGCTGGTCCTCACTGCCTCCTGGAACCCCTTCAAATGCCCCACACAATTTGGCCCTCTCTGCTTTCCTGCCGACTCTAGCCTCAAAAGCACCTTTTTTCACTTTTGGCGCCCTCCGCAGCAAAAAAAACAAACGTCCAGCTTTTGCTGCCACAGCAAAGGGGCCAGCGGGGAAAAGTCATGCTGGTCTCACTGCCTCCTGGAACCCCTTCAAATGCCCCACACAATCTGGCCCTCTCTGCTTTCCTGCCGACTCTAGCCTCAAAAGCACCTTTTTTCACTTTTGGCGCCCTCCGCAGCAAAAAAGACAAACGTCCAGCTTTTGCTGCCACAGCAAAGGGGCCAGCGGGGAAAAGTCATGCTGGTCCTCACTGCCTCCTGGAACCCCTTCAAATGCCCCACACAATTTGGCCCTCTCTGCTTTCCTGCCGACTCTAGCCTCAAAAGCACCTTTTTTCACTTTTGGCGCCCTCCGCAGCAAAAAAGACAAAACGTCCAGCTTTTTGCTGCCACAGCAAAGGGGCCAGCGGGGAAAAGTCATGCTGGTCCTCACTGCCTCCTGGAACCCCTTCAAATGCCCCACACAATTTGGCCCTCTCTGCTTTCCTGCCGACTCTAGCCTCAAAAGCACCTTTTTTCACTTTTGGCGCCCTCCGCAGCAAAAAAAACAAACGTCCAGCTTTTGCTGCCACAGCAAAGGGGCCAGCGGGGAAAAGTCATGCTGGTTCTCACTGCCTCCTGGAACCCCTTCAAATGCCCCACACAATCTGGCCCTCTCTGCTTTCCTGCCGACTCTAGCCTCAAAAGCACCTTTTTTCACTTTTGGCGCCCTCCGCAGCAAAAAAGACAAACGTCCAGCTTTTGCTGCCACAGCAAAGGGGCCAGCGGGGAAAAGTCATGCTGGTCCTCACTGCCTCCTGGAACCCCTTCAAATGCCCCACACAATTTGGCCCTCTCTGCTTTCCTGCCCACTCTATCCTCAAAAGCACCTTTTTTCACTTTTGGCGCCCTCCGCAGCAAAAAAGACAAACGTCCAGCTTTTGCTGCCACAGCAAAGGGGCCAGCGGGGAAAAGTCATGCTGGTCCTCACTGCCTCCTGGAACCCCTTCAAATGCCCCACACAATTTGGCCCTCTCTGCTTTCCTGCCGACTCTAGCCTCAAAAGCACCTTTTTTCACTTTTGGCGCCCTCCGCAGCAAAAAAGAACAAACGTCCAGCTTTTGCTGCCACAGCAAAGGGGCCAGCGGGGAAAAGTCATGCTGTCCTCACTGCCTCCTGGAACCCCTTCAAATGCCCCACACAATTTTGGCCCTCTCTGCTTTCCTGCCCACTCTATCCTCAAAAGCACCTTTTTTCACTTTTGGCGCCCTCCGCAGCAAAAAAGACAAACGTCCAGCTTTTGCTGCCACAGCAAAGGGGCCAGCGGGGAAAAGTCATGCTGGTCCTCACTGCCTCCTGGAACCCCTTCAAATGCCCCACACAATTTGGCCCTCTCTGCTTTCTGCCGACTCTAGCCTCAAAAGCACCTTTTTTCACTTTTGGCGCCCTCCGCAGCAAAAAAGACAAACGTCCAGCTTTTGCTGCCACAGCAAAGGGGCCAGCGGGGAAAAGTCATGCTGGTCCTCACTGCCTCCTGGAACCCCTTCAAATGCCCCACACAATTTGGCCCTCTCTGCTTCCTGCCGACTCTAGCCTCAAAGCACCTTTTTTCACTTTTGGCGCCCTCCGCAGCAAAAAAGACAAACGTCCAGCTTTTGCTGCCACAGCAAAGGGGCCAGCGGGGAAAAGTCATGCTGGTCCTCACTGCCTCCTGGAACCCCTTCAAATGCCCCACACAATTTTGCCCTCTCTGCTTTCCTGCCCACTCTATCCTCAAAAGCACCTTTTTTCACTTTTGGCGCCCTCCGCAGCAAAAAAGACAAACGTCCAGCTTTTGCTGCCACAGCAAAGGGGCCAGCGGGGAAAAGTCATGCTGGTCCTCACTGCCTCCTGGAACCCCTTCAAATGCCCCACACAATTTGGCCCTCTCTGCTTTCCTGCCGACTCTAGCCTCAAAAGCACCTTTTTTCACTTTTGGCGCCCTCCGCAGCAAAAAAGACAAACGTCCAGCTTTTGCTGCCACAGCAAAGGGGCCAGCGGGGAAAAGTCATGCTGGTCCTCACTGCCTCCTGGAACCCCTTCAAATGCCCCACACAATTTGGCCCTCTCTGCTTTCCTGCCGACTCTATCCTCAAAAGCACCTTTTTTCACTTTTGGCGCCCTCCGCAGCAAAAAAGACAAACGTCCAGCTTTTGCTGCCACAGCAAAGGGGCCAGCGGGGAAAAGTCATGCTGGTCCTCACTGCCTCCTGGAACCCCTTCAAATGCCCCACACAATTTGGCCCTCTCTGCTTTCCTGCCGACTCTAGCCTCAAAAGCACCTTTTTTCACTTTTGGCGCCCTCCGCAGCAAAAAAGACAAACGTCCAGCTTTTGCTGCCACAGCAAAGGGGCCAGCGGGGAAAAGTCATGCTGGTCCTCACTGCCTCCTGGAACCCCTTCAAATGCCCCACACAATTTGGCCCTCTCTGCTTTCCTGCCGACTCTATCCTCAAAAGCACCTTTTTTCACTTTTGGCACCCTCCGCAGCAAAAAAGACAAACGTCCAGCTTTTGCTGCCACGGCAAAGGGGCCAGCGGGGAAAAGTCATGCTGGTCCTCACTGCCTCCTGGAACCCCTTCAAATGCCCCACACAATTTGGCCCTCTCTGCTTTCCTGCCGACTCTAGCCTCAAAAGCACCTTTTTTTCACTTTTGGCGCCCTCCGCAGCAAAAAAGACAAACGTCCAGCTTTTGCTGCCACAGCAAAGGGGCCAGCGGGGAAAAGTCATGCTGGTCCTCACTGCCTCCTGGAACCCCTTCAAATGCCCCACACAATTTGGCCCTCTCTGCTTTCCTGCCCACTCTATCCTCAAAAGCACCTTTTTTCACTTTTGGCGCCCTCCGCAGCAAAAATAACAAACGTCACGCTTTTGCTGCCACAGCAAAGGTGCCAGCGGGGAAAAGTCATGCTGGTCCTCACTGCCTCCTGGAACCCCTTCAAATGCCCCACACAATTTGGCCCTCTCTGCTTTCCTGCCGACTCTAGCCTCAAAAGCACCTTTTTTCACTTTTGGCACCCTCCGCAGCAAAAAAGACAAACGTCCAGCTTTTGCTGCCACAGCAAAGGGGCCAGCGGGGAAAAGTCATGCTGGTCCTCACTGCCTCCTGGAACACCTTCAAATGCCCCACACAATTTGGCCCTCTCTGCTTTCCTGCCGACTCTATCCTCAAAAGCACCTTTTTTCACTTTTGGCGCCCTCCGCAGCAAAATAGACAAACGTCCAGCTTTTGCTGCCACAGCAAAGGTGCCAGCGGGGAAAAGTCATGCTGGTCCTCACTGCCTCCTGGAACCCCTTCAAATGCCCCACACAATTTGGCCCTCTCTGCTTTCCTGCCCACTCTATCCTCAAAAGCACCTTTTTTCACTTTTGGCGCCCTCCGCAGCAAAAAAGACAAACGTCCAGCTTTTGCTGCCACAGCAAAGGGGCCAGCGGGGAAAAGTCATGCTGGTCCTCACTGCCTCCTGGAACCCCTTCAAATGCCCCACACATTTGGCCCTCTCTGCTTTCCTGCCGACTCTAGCCTCAAAAGCACCTTTTTTCACTTTTGGCGCCCTCCGCAGCAAAAAAGACAAACGTCCAGCTTTTGCTGCCACAGCAAAGGGGCCAGCGGGGAAAAGTCATGCTGGTCCTCACTGCCTCCTGGAACCCCTTCAAATGCCCCACACAATTTGGCCCTCTCTGCTTTCCTGCCGACTCTAGCCTCAAAAGCACCTTTTTTCACTTTTGGCGCCCTCCGCAGCAAAAAAAGACAAACGTCCAGCTTTTGCTGCCACAGCAAAGGGGCCAGCGGGGAAAAGTCATGCTGGTCCTCACTGCCTCCTGGAACCCCTTCAAATGCCCCACACAATTTGGCCCTCTCTGCTTTCCTGCCGACTCTAGCCTCAAAAGCACCTTTTTTCACTTTTGGCGCCCTCCGCAGCAAAAAAGACAAACGTCCAGCTTTGCTGCCACAGCAAAGGGGCCAGCGGGGAAAAGTCATGCTGGTCCTCACTGCCTCCTGGAACCCCTTCAAATGCCCCACACAATTTGGCCCTCTCTGCTTTCCTGCCCACTCTAGCCTCAAAAGCACCTTTTTTCACTTTTGGCGCCCTCCGCAGCAAAAAAGACAAACGTCCAGCTTTTGCTGCCACAGCAAAGGGGCCAGCGGGGAAAAGTCATGCTGGTCCTCACTGCCTCCTGGAACCCCTTCAAATGCCCCACACAATTTGGCCCTCTCTGCTTCCTGCCCACTCTAGCCTCAAAAGCACCTTTTTTCACTTTTGGCGCCCTCCGCAGCAAAAAAGACAAACGTCCAGCTTTTGCTGCCACAGCAAAGGGGCCAGCGGGGAAAAGTCATGCTGGTCCTCACTGCCTCCTGGAACCCCTTCAAATGCCCCACACAATTTGGCCCTCTCTGCTTTTCTGCCGACTCTATCCTCAAAAGCACCTTTTTTCACTTTTGGCGCCCTCCGCAGCAAAAAAGACAAACGTCCAGCTTTTGCTGCCACAGCAAAGGGGCCAGCGGGGAAAAGTCATGCTGGTCCTCACTGCCTCCTGGAACCCCTTCAAATGCCCCACACAATTTGGCCCTCTCTGCTTTCCTGCCCACTCTATCCTCAAAAGCACCTTTTTTCACTTTTGGCGCCCTCCGCAGCAAAAATAACAAACGTCACGCTTTTGCTGCCACAGCAAAGGTGCCAGCGGGGAAAAGTCATGCTGGTCCTCACTGCCTCCTGGAACCCCTTCAAATGCCCCACACAATTTGGCCCTCTCTGCTTTCCTGCCGACTCTAGCCTCAAAAGCACCTTTTTTCACTTTTGGCACCCTCCGCAGCAAAAAAGACAAACGTCCAGCTTTTGCTGCCACAGCAAAGGGGCCAGCGGGGAAAAGTCATGCTGGTCCTCACTGCCTCCTGGAACACCTTCAAATGCCCCACACAATTTGGCCCTCTCTGCTTTCCTGCCGACTCTATCCTCAAAAGCACCTTTTTTCACTTTTGGCGCCCTCCGCAGCAAAATAGACAAACGTCCAGCTTTTGCTGCCACAGCAAAGGTGCCAGCGGGGAAAAGTCATGCTGGTCCTCACTGCCTCCTGGAACCCCTTCAAATGCCCCACACAATTTGGCCCTCTCTGCTTTCCTGCCCACTCTATCCTCAAAAGCACCTTTTTTCACTTTTGGCGCCCTCCGCAGCAAAAAAGACAAACGTCCAGCTTTTGCTGCCACAGCAAAGGGGCCAGCGGGGAAAAGTCATGCTGGTCCTCACTGCCTCCTGGAACCCCTTCAAATGCCCCACACAATTTGGCCCTCTCTGCTTTCCTGCCGACTCTAGCCTCAAAAGCACCTTTTTTCACTTTTGGCGCCCTCCGCAGCAAAAAAGACAAACGTCCAGCTTTTGCTGCCACAGCAAAGGGGCCAGCGGGGAAAAGTCATGCTGGTCCTCACTGCCTCCTGGAACCCCTTCAAATGCCCCACACAATTTGGCCCTCTCTGCTTTCCTGCCGACTCTAGCCTCAAAAGCACCTTTTTTCACTTTTGGAGCCCTCCGCAGCAAAAAAAGACAAACGTCCAGCTTTTGCTGCCACAGCAAAGGGGCCAGCGGGGAAAAGTCATGCTGGTCCTCACTGCCTCCTGGAACCCCTTCAAATGCCCCACACAATTTGGCCCTCTCTGCTTTCCTGCCGACTCTAGCCTCAAAAGCACCTTTTTTCACTTTTGGCGCCCTCCGCAGCAAAAAAGACAAACGTCCAGCTTTTGCTGCCACAGCAAAGGGGCCAGCGGGGAAAAGTCATGCTGGTCCTCACTGCCTCCTGGAACCCCTTCAAATGCCCCACACAATTTGGCCCTCTCTGCTTTCCTGCCGACTCTAGCCTCAAAAGCACCTTTTTTCAATTTTGGCGCCCTCCGCAGCAAAAAAGACAAACGTCCAGCTTTTGCTGCCACAGCAAAGGGGCCAGCGGGGAAAAGTCATGCTGGTCCTCACTGCCTCCTGGAACCCCTTCAAATGCCCCACACAATTTGGCCCTCTCTGCTTTCCTGCCGACTCTAGCCTCAAAAGCACCTTTTTTCACTTTTGGCGCCCTCCGCAGCAAAAAAGACAAACGTCCAGCTTTTGCTGCCACAGCAAAGGGGCCAGCGGGGAAAAGTCATGCTGGTCCTCACTGCCTCCTGGAACCCCTTCAAATGCCCCACACAATTTGGCCCTCTCTGCTTTCCTGCCGACTCTAGCCTCAAAAGCACCTTTTTTCACTTTTGGCGCCCTCCGCAGCAAAAAAGACAAACGTCCAGCTTTTGCTGCCACAGCAAAGGGGCCAGCGGGGAAAAGTCATGCTGGTCCTCACTGCCTCCTGGAACCCCTTCAAATGCCCCACACAATTTGGCCCTCTCTGCTTTCCTGCCGACTCTAGCCTCAAAAGCACCTTTTTTCACTTTTGGCGCCCTCCGCAGCAAAAAAGACAAACGTCCAGCTTTTGCTGCCACAGCAAAGGGGCCAGCGGGGAAAAGTCATGCTGGTCCTCACTGCCTCCTGGAACCCCTTCAAATGCCCCACACAATTTGGCCCTCTCTGCTTTCCTGCCGACTCTAGCCTCAAAAGCACCTTTTTTCACTTTTGGCGCCCTCCGCAGCAAAAAAGACAAACGTCCAGCTTTTGCTGCCACAGCAAAGGGGCCAGCGGGGAAAAGTCATGCTGGTCCTCACTGCCTCCTGGAACCCCTTCAAATGCCCCACACAATTTGGCCCTCTCTGCTTTCCTGCCGACTCTATCCTCAAAAGCACCTTTTTTCACTTTTGGCGCCCTCCGCAGCAAAAAAGACAAACGTCCAGCTTTTGCTGCCACAGCAAAGGGGCCAGCGGGGAAAAGTCATGCTGGTCCTCACTGCCTCCTGGAACCCCTTCAAATGCCCCACACAATTTGGCCCCCTCTGCTTTCCTGCCGACTCTATCCTCAAAAGCACCTTTTTTCACTTTTGGCGCCCTCCGCAGCAAAAAAGACAAACGTCCAGCTTTTGCTGCCACAGCAAAGGGGCCAGCGGGGAAAAGTCATGCTGGTCCTCACTGCCTCCTGGAACCCCTTCAAATGCCCCACACAATTTGGCCCTCTCTGCTTTCCTGCCGACTCTATCCTCAAAAGCACCTTTTTTCACTTTTGGCGCCCTCCGCAGCAAAAAAGACAAACGTCCAGCTTTTGCTGCCACAGCAAAGGGGCCAGCGGGGAAAAGTCATGCTGGTCCTCACTGCCTCCTAGAACCCCTTCAAATGCCCCACACAATTTGGCCCTCTCTGCTTTCCTGCCGACTCTAGCCTCAAAAGCACCTTTTTTCACTTTTGGCGCCCTCCGCAGCAAAAAAGACAAACGTCCAGCTTTTGCTGCCACAGCAAAGGGGCCAGCGGGGAAAAGTCATGCTGGTCCTCACTGCCTCCTGGAACCCCTTCAAATGCCCCACACAATTTGGCCCTCTCTGCTTTCCTGCCGACTCTAGCCTCAAAAGCACCTTTTTTCACTTTTGGCGCCCTCCGCAGCAAAAAAGACAAACGTCCAGCTTTTGCTGCCACAGCAAAGGGGCCAGCGGGGAAAAGTCATGCTGGTCCTCACTGCCTCCTGGAACCCCTTCAAATGCCCCACACAATTTGGCCCTCTCTGCTTTCCTGCCCACTCTATCCTCAAAAGCACCTTTTTTCACTTTTGGCGCCCTCCGCAGCAAAAAAGACAAACGTCCAGCTTTTGCTGCCACAGCAAAGGGGCCAGCGGGGAAAAGTCATGCTGGTCCTCACTGCCTCCTGGAACCCCTTCAAATGCCCCACACAATTTGGCCCTCTCTGCTTTCCTGCGGAATCTAGCCTCAAAAGCACCTTTTTTCACTTTTGGCGCCCTCCGCAGCAAAAAAGACAAACGTCCAGCTTTTGCTGCCACAGCAAAGGGGCCAGTAGGGAAAAGTCATGCTGGTCCTCACTGCCTCCTGGAACCCCTTCAAATGCCCCACACAATTTGGCCCTCTCTGCTTTCCTGCCGACTCTAGCCTCAAAAGCACCTTTTTTCACTTTTGGCGCCCTCCGCAGCAAAAAAGACAAACGTCCAGCTTTTGCTGCAACAGCAAAGGGGCCAGCGGGGAAAAGTCATGCTGGTCCTCACTGCCTCCTGGAACCCCTTCAAATGCCCCACACAATTTGGCCCTCTCTGCTTTCCTGCGGAATCTAGCCTCAAAAGCACCTTTTTTCACTTTTGGCGCCCTCCGCAGCAAAAAAGACAAACGTCCAGCTTTTGCTGCCACAGCAAAGGGGCCAGCGGGGAAAAGTCATGCTGGTCCTCACTGCCTCCTGGAACCCCTTCAAATGCCCCACACAATTTGGCCCTCTCTGCTTTCCTGCCGACTCTAGCCTCAAAAGCACCTTTTTTCACTTTTGGCGCCCTCCGCAGCAAAAAAGACAAACGTCCAGCTTTTGCTGCCACAGCAAAGGGGCCAGCGGGGAAAAGTCATGCTGGTCCTCACTGCCTCCTGGAACCCCTTCAAATGCCCCACACAATTTGGCCCTCTCTGCTTTCCTGCCGACTCTAGCCTCAAAAGCACCTTTTTTCACTTTTGGCGCCCTCCGCAGCAAAAAAGACAAACGTCCAGCTTTTGCTGCCACAGCAAAGGGGCCAGCGGGGAAAAGTCATGCTGGTCCTCACTGCCTCCTGGAACCCCATCGAATGCCCCACACAATTTGGCCCTCTCTGCTTTCCTGCAGACTCTAGCCTCAAAAGCACCTTTTTTCACTTTTGGCGCCCTCCGCAGCAAAAAAGACAAACGTCCAGCTTTTGCTGCCACAGCAAAGGTGCCAGCGGAGAAAAGTCATGCTGGTCCTCACTGCCTCCTGGAACCCCTTCAAATGCCCCACACAATTTGGCCCTCTCTGCTTTCCTGCCGACTCTAGCCTCAAAAGCACCTTTTTTCACTTTTGGCGCCCTCCGCAGCAAAAAAGACAAACGTCCAGCTTTTGCTGCCACAGCAAAGGGGCCAGCGGGGAAAAGTCATGCTGGTCCTCACTGCCTCCTAGAACCCCTTCAAATGCCCCACACAATTTGGCCCTCTCTGCTTTCTTGCCGACTCTAGACTCAAAAGCACCTTTTTTCACTTTTGGCGCCCTCCGCAGCAAAAAAGACAAACGTCCAGCTTTTGCTGCCACAGCAAAGGGGCCAGCGGGGAAAAGTCATGCTGGTCCTCACTGCCTCCTGGAACCCCTTCAAATGCCCCACACAATTTGGCCCTCTCTGCTTTCCTGCCCACTCTATCCTCAAAAGCACCTTTTTTCACTTTTGGCACCCTCCGCAGCAAAAAAGACAAACGTCCAGCTTTTGCTGCCACAGCAAAGGGGCCAGCGGGGAAAAGTCATGCTGGTCCTCACTGCCTCCTGGAACCCCTTCAAATGCCCCACACAATTTGGCCCTCTCTGCTTTCCTGCGGAATCTAGCCTCAAAAGCACCTTTTTTCACTTTTGGCGCCCTCCGCAGCAAAAAAGACAAACGTCCAGCTTTTGCTGCCACAGCAAAGGGGCCAGTAGGGAAAAGTCATGCTGGTCCTCACTGCCTCCTGGAACCCCTTCAAATGCCCCACACAATTTGGCCCTCTCTGCTTTCCTGCCGACTCTAGCCTCAAAAGCACCTTTTTTCACTTTTGGCGCCCTCCGCAGCAAAAAAGACAAACGTCCAGCTTTTGCTGCCACAGCAAAGGGGCCAGCGGGGAAAAGTCATGCTGGTCCTCACTGCCTCCTGGAACACCTTCAAATGCCCCACACAATTTGGCCCTCTCTGCTTTCCTGCCGACTCTAGCCTCAAAAGCACCTTTTTTCACTTTTGGCGCCCTCCGCAGCAAAAAAGACAAATGTCCAGCTTTTGCTGCCACAGCAAAGGGGCCAGCGGGGAAAAGTCATGCTGGTCCTCACTGCCTCCTGGAACCCCTTCAAATGCCCCACACAATTTGGCCCTCTCTGCTTTCCTGCCGACTCTAGCCTCAAAAGCACCTTTTTTCACTTTTGGCGCCCTCCGCAGCAAAAAAGACAAACGTCCAGCTTTTGCTGCCACAGCAAAGGGGCCAGCGGGGAAAAGTCATGCTGGTCCTCACTGCCTCCTGGAACCCCTTCAAATGCCCCACACAATTTGGCCCTCTCTGCTTTCCTGCCGACTCTAGCCTCAAAAGCACCTTTTTTCACTTTTGGCGCCCTCCGCAGCAAAAAAGACAAACGTCCAGCTTTTGCTGCCACAGCAAAGGGGCCAGCGGGGAAAAGTCATGCTGGTCCTCACTGCCTCCTGGAACCCCTTCAAATGCCCCACACAATTT
Organism: Vanellus vanellus; assembly: GCF_965231255.1. Lineage (NCBI taxonomy): Eukaryota > Metazoa > Chordata > Aves > Charadriiformes > Charadriidae > Vanellus > Vanellus vanellus. The sequence continues at coordinate 26,135 of NW_028128370.1, forward strand.
GGCCCTCTCTGCTTTCCTGCCCACTCTATCCTCAAAAGCACCTTTTTTCACTTTTGGCGCCCTCCGCAGCAAAAAAGACAAACGTCCAGCTTTTGCTGCCACAGCAAAGGGGCCAGCGGGGAAAAGTCATGCTGGTCCTCACTGCCTCCTGGAACACCTTCAAATGCCCCACACAATTTGGCCCTCTCTGCTTTCCTGCCGACTCTATCCTCAAAAGCACCTTTTTTCACTTTTGGCGCCCTCCGCAGCAAAAAAGACAAATGTCCAGCTTTTGCTGCCACAGCAAAGGGGCCAGCGGGGAAAAGTCATGCTGGTCCTCACTGCCTCCTGGAACCCCTTCAAATGCCCCACACAATTTGGCCCTCTCTGCTTTCCTGCCGACTCTATCCTCAAAAGCACCTTTTTTCACTTTTGGCGCCCTCCGCAGCAAAAAAGACAAACGTCCAGCTTTTGCTGCCACAGCAAAGGGGCCAGCGGGGAAAAGTCATGCTGGTCCTCACTGCCTCCTGGAACCCCTTCAAATGCCCCACACAATTTGGCCCTCTCTGCTTTCCTGCCGACTCTAGCCTCAAAAGCACCTTTTTTCACTTTTGGCGCCCTCCGCAGCAAAAAAGACAAACGTCCAGCTTTTGCTGCCACAGCAAAGGGGCCAGCGGGGAAAAGTCATGCTGGTCCTCACTGCCTCCTGGAACCCCTTCAAATGCCCCACACAATTTGGCCCTCTCTGCTTTCCTGCCGACTCTAGCCTCAAAAGCACCTTTTTTCACTTTTGGCGCCCTCCGCAGCAAAAAAGACAAACGTCCAGCTTTTGCTGCCACAGCAAAGGGGCCAGCGGGGAAAAGTCATGCTGGTCCTCACTGCCTCCTGGAACCCCTTCAAATGCCCCACACAATTTGGCCCTCTCTGCTTTCCTGCCCACTCTATCCTCAAAAGCACCTTTTTTCACTTTTGGCGCCCTCCGCAGCAAAAAAGACAAACGTCCAGCTTTTGCTGCCACAGCAAAGGGGCCAGCGGGGAAAAGTCATGCTGGTCCTCACTGCCTCCTGGAACCCCTTCAAATGCCCCACACAATTTGGCCCTCTCTGCTTTCCTGCCCACTCTATCCTCAAAAGCACCTTTTTTCACTTTTGGCGCCCTCCGCAGCAAAAAAGACAAACGTCCAGCTTTTGCTGCCACAGCAAAGGGGCCAGCGGGGAAAAGTCATGCTGGTCCTCACTGCCTCCTGGAACCCCTTCAAATGCCCCACACAATTTGGCCCTCTCTGCTTTCCTGCCGACTCTAGCCTCAAAAGCACCTTTTTTCACTTTTGGCGCCCTCCGCAGCAAAAAAGACAAACGTCCAGCTTTTGCTGCCACAGCAAAGGGGCCAGCGGGGAAAAGTCATGCTGGTCCTCACTGCCTCCTGGAACCCCTTCAAATGCCCCACACAATTTGGCCCTCTCTGCTTTCCTGCGGAATCTAGCCTCAAAAGCACCTTTTTTCACTTTTGGCGCCCTCCGCAGCAAAAAAGACAAACGTCCAGCTTTTGCTGCCACAGCAAAGGGGCCAGCGGGGAAAAGTCATGCTGGTCCTCACTGCCTCCTGGAACCCCTTCAAATGCCCCACACAATTTGGCCCTCTCTGCTTTCCTGCCGACTCTAGCCTCAAAAGCACCTTTTTTCACTTTTGGCGCCCTCCGCAGCAAAAAAGACAAACGTCCAGCTTTTGCTGCCACAGCAAAGGGGCCAGCGGGGAAAAGTCATGCTGGTCCTCACTGCCTCCTGGAACCCCTTCAAATGCCCCACACAATTTGGCCCTCTCTGCTTTCCTGCCCACTCTATCCTCAAAAGCACCTTTTTTCACTTTTGGCGCCCTCCGCAGCAAAAAAGACAAACGTCCAGCTTTTGCTGCCACAGCAAAGGGGCCAGCGGGGAAAAGTCATGCTGGTCCTCACTGCCTCCTGGAACACCTTCAAATGCCCCACACAATTTGGCCCTCTCTGCTTTCCTGCCCACTCTATCCTCAAAAGCACCTTTTTTCACTTTTGGCGCCCTCCGCAGCAAAAAAGACAAATGTCCAGCTTTTGCTGCCACAGCAAAGGGGCCAGCGGGGAAAAGTCATGCTGGTCCTCACTGCCTCCTGGAACCCCTTCAAATGCCCCACACAATTTGGCCCTCTCTGCTTTCCTGCCCACTCTATCCTCAAAAGCACCTTTTTTCACTTTTGGCGCCCTCCGCAGCAAAAAAGACAAACGTCCAGCTTTTGCTGCCACAGCAAAGGGGCCAGCGGGGAAAAGTCATGCTGGTCCTCACTGCCTCCTGGAACCCCTTCAAATGCCCCACACAATTTGGCCCTCTCTGCTTTCCTGCCGACTCTAGCCTCAAAAGCACCTTTTTTCACTTTTGGCGCCCTCCGCAGCAAAAAAGACAAACGTCCAGCTTTTGCTGCCACAGCAAAGGGGCCAGCGGGGAAAAGTCATGCTGGTCCTCACTGCCTCCTGGAACCCCTTCAAATGCCCCACACAATTTGGCCCTCTCTGCTTTCCTGCCGACTCTAGCCTCAAAAGCACCTTTTTTCACTTTTGGCGCCCTCCGCAGCAAAAAAGACAAACGTCCAGCTTTTGCTGCAACAGCAAAGGGGCCAGCGGGGAAAAGTCATGCTGGTCCTCACTGCCTCCTGGAACCCCTTCAAATGCCCCACACAATTTGGCCCTCTCTGCTTTCCTGCCGACTCTAGCCTCAAAAGCACCTTTTTTCACTTTTGGCGCCCTCCGCAGCAAAAAAGACAAACGTCCAGCTTTTGCTGCCACAGCAAAGGGGCCAGCGGGGAAAAGTCATGCTGGTCCTCACTGCCTCCTGGAACCCCTTCAAATGCCCCACACAATTTGGCCCTCTCTGCTTTCCTGCCGACTCTAGCCTCAAAAGCACTTTTTTTCACTTTTGGCGCCCTCCGCAGCAAAAAAGACAAACGTCCAGCTTTTGCTGCCACAGCAAAGGGGCCAGCGGGGAAAAGTCATGCTGGTCCTCACTGCCTCCTGGAACCCCTTCAAATGCCCCACACAATTTGGCCCTCTCTGCTTTCCTGCCGACTCTAGCCTCAAAAGCACCTTTTTTCACTTTTGGCGCCCTCCGCAGCAAAAAAGACAAACGTCCAGCTTTTGCTGCCACAGCAAAGGGGCCAGCGGGGAAAAGTCATGCTGGTCCTCACTGCCTCCTGGAACCCCTTCAAATGCCCCACACAATTTGGCCCTCTCTGCTTTCCTGCCCACTCTAGCCTCAAAAGCACCTTTTTTCACTTTTGGCGCCCTCCGCAGCAAAAAAGACAAACGTCCAGCTTTTGCTGCCACAGCAAAGGGGCCAGCGGGGAAAAGTCATGCTGGTCCTCACTGCCTCCTGGAACACCTTCAAATGCCCCACACAATTTGGCCCTCTCTGCTTTCCTGCCGACTCTAGCCTCAAAAGCACCTTTTTTCACTTTTGGCGCCCTCCGCAGCAAAAAAGACAAATGTCCAGCTTTTGCTGCCACAGCAAAGGTGCCAGCGGGGAAAAGTCATGCTGGTCCTCACTGCCTCCTGGAACCCCTTCAAATGCCCCACACAATTTGGCCCTCTCTGCTTTCCTGCCGACTCTAGCCTCAAAAGCACCTTTTTTCACTTTTGGCACCCTCCGCAGCAAAAAAGACAAACGTCCAGCTTTTGCTGCCACAGCAAAGGGGCCAGCGGGGAAAAGTCATGCTGGTCCTCACTGCCTCCTGGAACACCTTCAAATGCCCCACACAATTTGGCCCTCTCTGCTTTCCTGCCGACTCTAGCCTCAAAAGCACCTTTTTTCACTTTTGGCGCCCTCCGCAGCAAAATAGACAAACGTCCAGCTTTTGCTGCCACAGCAAAGGTGCCAGCGGGGAAAAGTCATGCTGGTCCTCACTGCCTCCTGGAACCCCTTCAAATGCCCCACACAATTTGGCCCTCTCTGCTTTCCTGCCCACTCTATCCTCAAAAGCACCTTTTTCACTTTTGGCGCCCTCCGCAGCAAAAAAGACAAACGTCCAGCTTTTGCTGCCACAGCAAAGGGGCCAGCGGGGAAAAGTCATGCTGGTCCTCACTGCCTCCTGGAACCCCTTCAAATGCCCCACACAATTTGGCCCTCTCTGCTTTCCTGCCGACTCTAGCCTCAAAAGCACCTTTTTTCACTTTGGCGCCCTCCGCAGCAAAAAAGACAAACGTCCAGTTTTGCTGCCACAGCAAAGGGGCCAGCGGGGAAAAGTCATGCTGGTCCTCACTGCCTCCTGGAACCCCTTCAAATGCCCCACACAATTTGGCCCTCTCTGCTTTCCTGCCGACTCTAGCCTCAAAAGCACCTTTTTCACTTTTGGCGCCCTCCGCAGCAAAAAAGACAAACGTCCAGCTTTTGCTGCCACGGCAAAGGGGCCAGCGGGGAAAAGTCATGCTGGTCCTCACTGCCTCCTGGAACCCCTTCAAATGCCCCACACAATTTGGCCCTCTCTGCTTTCTTGCCGACTCTATCCTCAAAAGCACCTTTTTTCACTTTTGGCGCCCTCCGCAGCAAAAAAGACAAACGTCCAGCTTTTGCTGCCACAGCAAAGGGGGCCAGCGGGGAAAAGCCATGCTGGTCCTCACTGCCTCCTGGAACACCTTCAAATGCCCCACACAATTTGGCCCTCTCTGCTTTCCTGCCGACTCTAGCCTCAAAAGCACCTTTTTTCACTTTTGGCGCCCTCCGCAGCAAAAAAGACAAACGTCCAGCTTTTGCTGCCACAGCAAAGGGGCCAGCGGGGAAAAGTCATGCTGGTCCTCACTGCCTCCTGGAACCCCTTCAAATGCCCCACACAATTTGGCCCTCTCTGCTTTCCTGCCCACTCTAGCCTCAAAAGCACCTTTTTTCACTTTTGGCGCCCTCCGCAGCAAAAAAGACAAACGTCCAGCTTTTGCTGCCACAGCAAAGGGGCCAGCGGGGAAAAGTCATGCTGGTCCTCACTGCCTCCTGGAACCCCTTCAAATGCCCCACACAATTTGGCCCTCTCTGCTTTCCTGCCGACTCTAGCCTCAAAAGCACCTTTTTTCACTTTTGGCGCCCTCCGCAGCAAAAAAGACAAACGTCCAGCTTTTGCTGCCACAGCAAAGGGGCCAGCGGGGAAAAGTCATGCTGGTCCTCACTGCCTCCTGGAACCCCTTCAAATGCCCCACACAATTTGGCCCTCTCTGCTTTCCTGCCGACTCTAGCCTCAAAAACACCTTTTTTCACTTTTGGCGCCCTCCGCAGCAAAAAAGACAAACGTCCAGCTTTTGCTGCCACAGCAAAGGGGCCAGCGGGGAAAAGTCATGCTGGTCCTCACTGCCTCCTGGAAACCCTTCAAATGCACCACACAATTTGGCCCTCTCTGCTTTCCTGCCGACTCTATCCTCAAAAGCACCTTTTTTCACTTTTGGCGCCCCTCCGCAGCAAAAAAGACAAACGTCCAGCTTTTGCTGCCGCAACAAAGGTGCCAGCGGGGAAAAGTCATGCTGGTCCTCACTGCCTCCTGGAACCCCTTCAAATGCCCCACACAATTTGGCCCTCTCTGCTTTCCTGCCCACTCTATCCTCAAAAGCACCTTTTTTCACTTTGGCGCCCTCCGCAGCAAAAAAGACAAACGTCCAGCTTTTGCTGCCACTGGCAAAGGGGCCAGCGGGGAAAAGTCATGCTGGTCCTCACTGCCTCCTGGAACCCCTTCAAATGCCCCACACAATTTGGCCCTCTCTGCTTTCCTGCCGACTCTATCCTCAAAAGCACCTTTTTTCACTTTTGGCGCCCTCCGCAGCAAAAAAGACAAACGTCCAGCTTTTGCTGCCACAGCAAAGGGGCCAGCGGGGAAAAGTCATGCTGGTCCTCACTGCCTCCTGGAACC
>NW_028128369.1:0-10248 GCF_965231255.1 Vanellus vanellus
CCCCCCCCGGCTCAGCCCCGACCCGTTGGCGCAGTAATTCGTCGCCTGTTTCTTCTGCAGGTTCACCCCTGTGGGAGGGGGGGGGGGATTATTACGCCCCCCAGAGCCCCCCCAGTCACGAAATACCCCCCCGGAGGCCCCCCAGTCACATATCCCACCGCTCAATTCCCCCCCCGCACCTTTGAGCGCTCCGGTCTCTGACCCAACCCACACATGTGTACCGCGGGCGGTGACCGCCATCTTGTCCCGGTCCGTCTCTTCCCCGCGCTCCGGACGGGCGCCGGAGCGGCGTTCCATCGTTCCGGGCGGGACACGGTTTCCAACCGGACCCATTTGTGGGGGTGCCGTGAGGGAAGGGGAAAACGCATGCGCAGATGGGTTCCACTCGCCGAGTCCTTCCGGGGTTTGAAGGTTTCCACCCCGACGGGATAACCAATGGGGCGAAAACCAAAGCGGAAGGGGCGTGGCCTCGACGCAGCCACGCCTACCGGAAGCACGCCCCGTGCAGTGTGTGCGGGGCTCTCCCATCTGTTCTGTGTCCCGCCCCCCCCCCCCCCCCCCCGCCTCGAATTAAGACAAACTCGGGTTTTTTTTAGCAAAAATAGCCATTTTTATTTCGATCGAAGGCAGCGGCACGTGCTCGGAGGGAGGGGCTGGAGGGAAAAGAGAGAAGAGGGGGATGAGGGGGGGACCAAGTGCCCCCCAAACCCCCTCCCGGACCCCCCCCCCCCGCCTCAGGCAGCACCACTCACTCAGCGGGTGTCAGTCTGGGGCGGTATCGCCTCATCCTCGGCGGGGGGGGGGGGGGAGGAAGGACAGACGGACCCCCCCACTGCACCCCACGGGGACCCCGGAACCCCCACGGCACCCCCCACTCCCCCTTAGCCCCCCCCCCCCCCCCCATAAAGTCACCCCGAGACCCCCCATGGCACCCCCTGACCCCCCCCCCAGACCCCCCGCGACCCACAGTGTCACCCCGTGACACCACCCCCCCCCCACCCAAAAAAACCTCCGCCCCCCCCCCAAAAAACTGACCCACGGACCCCCCCCAACTCACCTCAGCACTCCCCTCTACGACCCTGTGGGGAGGAAGAAGGGGGGGGGGGGTGATTTTCCAACCCCCCCCAGTCGTGACAAACCTTCCCCCAGTCGCGACAACCCCCCCCCCCCAGTCGCGACAAACCCCAATTTTTCAGCTGTTCGACTGTTTTCACCAAGGTCAAAGTGAGCTAGTTGACCTCATCACCAAAATTGGGGCGTTTTCGGCTCGTTTTCAAACGCGCTGACATCACCGCCGTCACTCACCTCCCCCCCACGGGTGTCCTCAAACCGCGTCTGTGGGGAGAAACAACGCCGGGGGGGGGGGAGGGGGTTATTATCACCCCCCAAAATTAAGGGGGGGGGGCACCCACGGGACAACCCCCTCCCCAACCCCCCCCCAGGCGGGTCAGCCCCTATTGTGCTCAGCAGTGGGCATCAGCCGAACGAGATTCCTGAGTGGGGTCATCACACCCACGGGGGACACCCCCACGACCCCCCAAAACCACCCTATAAGTGGGGACACCCCCCCCTCCCCCCCCCCCCCCCCGAGACCCCCCATTCATCCCTCCGGGATGAATGGGGGGTCTCGGGGGGGGGGGGGAGGGGGGGGTGTCCCCACTCGTGTCACCCCCCCCCACTCGAGACCCCCCGTGGGCAGCACTCACCTCCCACCCGCGGCTCCACCTCCTCCTGTAATGACAATATTAATTAGCAGAGGGATTAATTGGGCCCCCCCCTCCCCCTCTACGGCCCCCTCAGACAGTCCACTCGGGACCGGGCGTCCTCCCGTCCCCCCCACTGTCACCAGTGGGTTCAACCTTCGGCAGGTTCTGGTGGCGGGTGGGGGGGTCAGACGCGCGGGGTTTCCTCACGGGGGGCCACGGGGGTCACCGGCGCCGGGAACTCACCGTCTGCGGAGAAAAACGACAAAAAAAAAAAAAAAGGGGGAGGGAATTAGTATTTTGGGGAGGGTGACGCGCGTGGGAACCCCCCCACGGGTGGGTTTTTTTTTGGGGGGGGTCCGATCAGGGCTTTGGTAACTCGGTGCTGCCATAGGACTCGCGTCGTCCAGTCCAGTGTGTCATCGCTTCGGACCTGGGGGGGGATCTGTGGGGTTTTGGGGGGGTTCCGTGGGGTTTTGGGGGGGTTCCGTGGGGTTTTGGGGGGGTTCCGTGGGGTTTTGGGGGGGTTCCGTGGGGTTTTGGGGGGGGGGGGGATCCTTACCTGCGGGGGGTGGAGGGTTCCACGCGGAATTCAGGGCGCGTCCCCCACTCTGGGGTTAATTCGCCACGTTTTGGGGTTTCGAAAGGCGGCGCCACTCCGTCACCCTCCGCTGGAGCGGCGGGTGCCGCTCCCCCCACCTGAAAAATTGTTATTAAAACGGTTTTTTTTAAGCAAATAAACCTAAAAAAGCCACGCGTGGCCCCCCCCCGGCAGTTCTCAGGTCTAAAGTGGCATCAGGGACACTCAGCCATATGCTTGTCGTTGTCATTCGTCACCGAACAGCGCGGGGGACCCAAAATTCCCCCCACGGGAGGGGGGGGTGGGAAAGGGGTCACGAGTGGGGGGGAGGGGATGGGGACACCTCAATTGTACCCTGAACACCCTTAAGTGACCCAAATCCCGGTGCTCACCTGGGATGGAGCCACGGGTGATCACGAGCCACCGGTTCCACCCCTCGAAAAAAAAAAAAAAGAAAAATAGTTAAAAAGGCGTTTTGAGCGCAATTAAAGGTCCCCGGAGGGGAACGCGGCGCCGCTCAGAGGCTGATTTAGGGTTTTCCCCACGGGGCATCGGCAAGAGAGAGTTCGGGGGGGATCATCCCGGCAGCACCGAGCCCCCAATTCTGCCTTAAAATCAAGTATTTTATACCAACAAAGCGTGTGCGGCTGCGAAAGAGCGAACTGAACACTCACCTCCGGCAGCGAAACCATTTGGAGCAGTAAGAGCCTAAAAAACAAGTTCGAAAATGCGTTAAAAATACGGAAAGGTAGAGAGGAGCCTCCACCCGGGTCGGGCGAGACTCCTCCGTTCTCCTCAGAGCCACTTCGAGCCGTCACCCCTCGGTCAGTTCAGGTCTGTGAATGGACTCATCACTGAACAGCCTCTCCCCAGGCCCAGATAGGCCCAACCCCCCACCCCCACACCCCCTCGGTAGGAGACCGCCATCGCCTCACAGAGAGGACTGATCGAGGAGCCACAAAATGGCGGCTCCGCGGCCCACAGATCTCCCTACCGGCACAACTCCACCGCCTCACTAAAGACGCGGGTGCACTGGGGAAGAAGAACAGGGCCACCGGGGCCGTTACACCCCTCCCCGCGCAGGCCCTCGAGCCCTCCCGAAGGTCAGCGGAGAACCCACAGCCCCTCACCCGCACATCTCAGCTATCAGCGACAAAAATGGCCGCCCTGCCGCCGCCTGCGCGCTTAAATAGGCCGCTGGGCATGCTGGGAAGGGGCGGGAAAAGGCGCGCGCGCGCAACGCATGCGCGTACCGCCCCCCCCCCCGCCGACCGTTGGGGTTTGTGGGCAGGGAAGGGCTCCGGTGGGCGGAGTATGCAAATGACGGGGGGCGGGGCGAATGCAAATTTAAGGCAGGGCGTGGTACTGCGAAGCGCCTGCGAAGGGTTTAACGTCTGCCCGGCGGGAGGGGGGAGCGGCGCGAATGCAAATGAGGAGGCGGGGCGTCACTCTAAACAGCGAGGGGGGCGCGGCGCGTCGTTTCGTGGGGGCGGGGCGTCCGACGAGAGGCGGTTAAGGATTGGCTGGAGGGGCGGGGTAATGCAAATCGAGAGCGATATGATGCGCGAGGGGGACGATGGGAGACGACGGTGAGGGGGGGTTCTGCGGGGCTCCGGTGCCCGTGGGGTCCGATTGCGATGCGCGAGAAGAGAGAATCGTCGGGGAGTTGCGAGAGGAGAGGAACGGATGGGTCGGTGCTGGGAGGGATGTCGTGACCGTGACGTAGAAAGGTGTCGCAGGCTATGGCGTGTCGTCACTGGGGGCAATTTTGTTATCGCTTCTCGGCCTTTTGGCTAAGATCAAGTGTAGTATCTGTTCTTATCAGTTTAATATCTGATACGTCCTCGATGAGAGGACTTTATATTAAACGGATTTTTGGGCTCGGGAGTTGGACCCGGAGCTTGCTCCCTCCGCTCCGCGCATCGTCCCGGTATTGCAGTGCCTCCGGGAATGGTGCACCCCCTCCGGGGGACTACTTTATGTCAAAAAACAGACCGATAGTCGCGTCTAAGTCGCGATATAAGAACCTTTCAATGTCGTGACTCTCTCATAGAAGACTCATCTTCTTTATATCGCGTTCTGTGAGCATCGCTGCATTCCGCGTGGATGGGTATCGCGACGGAGCGCGCCTTTCACGCCACCAGTTGTCTCCGCGTGTCGTAATACGGGGTACTCGCCGTCCTCTATGCGATGATACGGGGCACCCGCTGCTCCCCTGTGTTGCCACGCGGGCCTGCCGCCCCGCATATCGTAGGTTGGGCCACCCCTGTGTCGCGACATGAGGCGCCCACCACCCCCCCGGGTCATCGGGGCACCTGCTGCACCCCGATGGTGCGACGCACGCCCTCCACCCCTTATATCTATGGGAGAAGCCACCTCTGGGTCGTGACATGGGGCACCTGCTGCCCCCTGTGTTGTGACATGCAGTACCCATCACCCCTGTGTCGGGACGCAGGGCACCCCCATGTCACGACATAGGGCGCCCACCATGCCCTGTGTTGTGAAATAGGCCACCCACTGCCTCTATGTCGTGACATGGGGACATCCCCTGTGTTGTGAGACAGGGCACATGCTGCACCCCTCTGTCATGACGTGGAGCACCCACCACCCCGTGTCGTGACATGTGACACCCACTGCCTCTGTGTTATGACATGGGGCACTTGTCAGCCCCCCATGTCATGACATGGGGCACACACCACCCCCCCCCCCGTGTTGTGACACAGCGCACCCGCCGCCTCTGTGTCATGACACGGGGCACCTGCCCCCTCTGCATCGTGACACAGGGCACCCGCCACCCTGTGTCGTGACATGGGGCACCCACCATGTCACCACCCCTCCCGTGTCGTGACACGGGGCACCCGCTGCACCCCTGTGTGGAGACAGGGGGCACGCGTCACATCACCTGCCACCCCCTGTGTCATGACATAGAGCAGCCACCACCTCTGTGTCACGACACGGGGCACCCACCCCCCACCCCGTATCGCGACATGGGCCCCCCCCCCCAAGGGCAGATTCTCCATCCCCGGCTCTGAGCTCACCCCCCGCCGCGCTCCGGTATTTTCTTACTAAATTCTACGTATTTAGTGGGAAAAAAAAAAATATATATATATTTTTATATTATTAAAAAGCGGGAAACGTCACCCCTGAGGGAGGGGGGAGGGGTTCCCCTCATACCCTCTCAGCGCCGCCTGCGCCCCCCTCCTGCCCCCCCCCCCGCCCGCACTTCGGTGGGTTTTTTCCTCAAAAAAAACAAAAAAAAAAGCATTTTAAACCTCTCCCGCCCCCCCCCCCCTCCCCCGGACCGACCCCGAGGCCTCCCCCGGTCCCGTTTTCCCCCCGCCATTCCCGGTCCCGCCGCCGCCACCCCCCCCACCACCCCCCCCGGCCCCGGTTTGCCCCCCGCCTCAGTCACCGAAACAAAATGGCGGCCGCGGCGCGGCGGGCGGGAGCGCTCGTCTCTCTAGCTTTCCCGCCCGCCTCCGACCAATCCCGAAGCGGCTTTACCCCGTCGCTAGGCAGAAACCACCCGCCACGCTTTGCGATAGGCGGGAGGGCGGCCAATGAGAAAATCGCCGCCGCGCGCGCGGGCGGGGCCTCTCCCTGCGACCGTTGCGCACGTAGGTGGGGCTGGTGCGTGTGTGTGTGTGGTGGTGGTGGGGAGCGTTGGAAAACGCGCAGCGCGCATGCGCCCCGCCGCCCCCTCCCTCGCCTCCGCGCATGCGCCGCGCAGGCGCGCCTGCGCGGCGCATGCGCGGAGGCGAGGGAGGAGAGGCGTGGCCTGCGCGGCGGCGGCGCTGCGCCTGCGCGGGCGGCGCGCGCGGGGGGGTTGTGGGGGGTCTGCGCATGCGCGGCGGCGGCCCCGGGGGCGTCGTGAGGCGGCGGCGGCGGCGGGCGCAGGGCGGCGGGCAGGGCAGGCCCGCGGCGCTCGCTCCCCTCCTCCACCGGCTTCGGCGGCCCCTCGTTTTACTTCGTCAGTCCCTCCTCTCCCTCCCCTTCCCCTCTTTCCCCTTCCCCTCCCTTCATCCCTCCCCCTCCCCGCCCCGCGCGGCCTAAGGCCCGGCCGCCGCTCGGCCTCGCCGCCGCCTCGCGCTTCCGCTTCCTCCCTCCCTTCCTTCCTTCCTCTCCCCCCCCCTCCCCTTTCCCCCTTCCTCCCCTCCCTTCCCTCTACCCCAACCCGCCCCGCCGTCGCCATGGACGTGAAGCGGCTGAAGGTGACCGAGCTGCGGGCCGAGCTGGGCCGCCGCGGCCTGGATTCCCGCGGCCTGAAGGTGGAGCTGGCGCAGCGGCTGCAGGAGGCCCTGGACGCCGAGATGTTGGCGGCCGGGCCCGAAGAAGGAGGCCCCGCCGGGCCTGCGGCCTGTACCGGGGAAGCGGGCCCGGCCGGTGGCCCTACCACGCATCACCACGGCGATGAGGAGGAGGAAGAGGAGGAGGAGGAGGAGGAAGAGGAGGAGGAAGAGGAGGAAGAAGACGAGGAAGCGCTGCTGGCCGATGAGGAGGAGGCGACGGGAGTAGCGGCGGCGGCCCCCGGTGAGGCGGAGGCGGCCCTGCCCGGTCCGCCGGAGGAGGAGGAGGAGGAGGAAGAGGAGGCGGCGGCGGCAGAGGAGGAGGTGGCGGCGGCGGCGGCGGTGGAGGAGGAGCAGCAGCAGCCGCCGCCGCAGCAGCAGCAGCAGGAGCAGCCGACGGCGGAACCGGAGCCGGTGCCGGAGCCCGAAGGCGCCGAAGGCGGCAGCGGCGGCGTGAACGGAGCCGAGAGGCCGCAGGAGGAGGGACCCAGCGGGGATGAAGCCGCCGCCGCCGAGGTCAAGGAGGAAGGAGCCCAGGCCGGTGAGCACCGAGAGGACCCCTCTCCTCCTCCTCCAACAGTCCCGGTCCCGGTTCCCGCCCCCCACCGGGGCAGGGGGTTCCCCTCCACTCCTCCGTCCCGGGGAAGGGGTTTCTTTCCAGCTCCCCCGGTCCCGGTTCCCCCCCTCCCCCGGGGGTAGGGGGTTCCCTCTCGCTCCCCCCCCCCCCCCCCCCCAGGTCTCCCCCAAATCCTCCCTCGCTTCCCCCCCACCCCCCCCCCATTTAACTCTTCTCTGAGTTATTCAAGTTATTTCCAATTTCTGGGCTCTCTATTTCCAATTTCTGGGCTCTCTATTTCCAATTTCTGGGCTCTCTATTTCCAATTTCTGGGCTCTCTATTTCCAATTTCTGGGCTCTCTATTTCCAATTTCTGGGCTCTTTTTCCCCTTCCAGACGTCTCACGCCGCACCGAGAGCTGTCCAGAGGCTCTCACCCCACTTTTGGGGGGCGAGAACCTCATCCTGAGCTCTTCCCCCCCCTCCCCCCGCCCAAAATTTTAGGTGTTTCTATTATTTTTTTTTTCCGGGCGGCCCTTCTGAAGCTGTAAAATTGAGTTAAAAACCGGGTTCCCCCCCCCCCCCCCCTCCCTTCACCGTGTCGGGGTGGAAATAGGAAATGGTTTTGTCGGCCGAGCTGCGTTACGAGGGGAAAAAAACCCAACTTTTTAAGGAATAAGTAGGAAAAAGTTCTTTTTGGAGTTTGCTGGAGACGGGTGTTGATAGAAAATTAATTTATTTTAATTGCTTCCCTCTGCTGGGGGCTGTCGGGAGGTGTCGGAGGTGAGCGGGAAACCAAAGTCTTCGCTTAAAAAGCGCGACGTGAGCCGAACTCCCGGTGCGGCGCTCCGGTTTTGGGGATTTATCGGGGGATAAAAAGAAAAAAAAAACCTCTCTTTTTATTGAAAAAGCATTTCGCGTGTCACCGGGGCTGAACCAAAAGTATCCCCGGAGCAAAAATTAACTATAGTTTTAACGATTAATATTTATCGAGGAAAAACTTTTCCTGTTTCCGGGTTTTGAGAAAGGCCAAACTGGTGGGTGTTACGCACATTTTAGGAATTTAGGTGTCGTTTTTCTCCTTTATTTGCGAAATACCGCAAGAATCGGCGAGGTTTGATGTTTCTCTCGGGGCTCTCGTTAGCGAACGGCTAATTAGTTCGTCGTTCTCGTAGCGGTTTGGGTTTTACCGTTATTAATTAACCCGCGGACGTTGAACCCCGCCTTTGCCCTGCCGGATGAAAATCTCGAGTATGATTTTGATTTATTTGGGGGTTTTATTTTTTAGGTACAGGGGGGGTGGGGACAGTTCTCACCTGCCTTGCTGCCGCTTCCGAGGTTTTCCCACCCCTTTTCCGGCAGGTTTGGGATTCGCCGGCTCCCAACAAACGCGGGTTTTTGGGTTGGCGTGGTGGGTTGTTCTTTCTTTCTTTTTTTTTTGTGGCGTCACGCGCCGCGCCGCCGTCCCCACGTGGAGCTCCGGGAGAGAGGGAGGGGAAGATAACGACGTTAACGAGGACGGGCGGTTCGAAGCATCGTCCGGATAAAAAGGAAAAGCCGAAAAGTTATAAAAATCAGTTATAAACTGTCGTTCTCCGCTGACGGCCACACTCCGGCGCCTTTTTAAAGCGAAATAATTAAAGTTTTATAAAACCCGGCCGCGCAGAGGTGGAAGATAGCAAATTTTCGCTCTTAGATTTTCACAATTTTGCCACTTTGGGGTAAAAATTGAGGTCTTTTTTTGGTGTTTTTTGTTTTTTTCCCCTTCCCGCAGCAGACGAGGATGACAAATCCAAACCCGCCGGCTCCGACGGAGAGCGAAGAGGCGTCAAGAGACAGCGGGACGAGAAGGACGAGCACGGCCGGGCGTACTACGAGTTCCGCGAGGAGGCTTATAACAGCCGGTGGGTGGGGAGGGGGGGGGCAACAAATCCCCTCCCCCGGTAGCCAAACGGTGGCCCCCGCCGACCCTCGCGGCCCCCTCCTCTACCTCGTTTCATCCCGCAGCTCCAAATCGCCGCCGCCGCCGGAGGAAGAACCCCGAGAAGGCGAAGAGGACGAAAGCGTCGTCATTCTGGACACCTGTACGTAAGCGGAACCGCCTGATTTTTGGGGGGTGGGGGGGATTTTGGGGGGGGGGGGGGGATTTACGGCGGATTCGGTGGGCTTTGATCTCTTCCCCAATCGCTTTCCAAACCGGTTTGGGGGCGGCGCTGCTGTTTTCCGATTCTCAAAGAAGCCCACGTGGCGCTTTCCCTCCGGTGGCGCTTCCCCCGTTCCTCACCTTTTTATTTTTTGAATTTTTATCTTTAATTTTATATAAATTTTTTTTTTTTTTTTGGGGGGGGGGGGGGGGTTTAGATACTTCCGATCTTCACTTCAAAGCCAGCAAAGACCGTTACGGGGGGCAGCCCCTCTTTTTCGAGCGCTTCCCGGCGCTCTGGGCCGGAGCCCGCAGCACTCACGGCGTCACCAAGGGGAAAATCTGCTTCGAGGCAAAGGTGCCGCGATGGGGGGGGGGTGGGGGGGGGGCGCAGGGGGTGGGGGGGACATTGGGGGGGACACGGAGGGGGGTGGGAGCTTGCTGGAGCCGGAATCTCCGGGATTTTGGGGAGGGGGAGGGGATGGGGGGAATGGGAGAGCAGGATGGCGAGAAGGAGATGAGAAGGAGGGGCGGGGGGGGGGGGGGGGGGGAGCACCTGCTGAAATTTGGGGGTAAATGGTATGGGGGGCACTTTTTTGGGGGCACCTGCTGAAATTTGGGGGTAAATGGGATGGGAGGGCTTTTTGGGGGGGGAGGGGGCTTTTTTGGGGGGCACCTGCTGAAATTTGGGGGTAAATGGTATGTGGGGGCTTTGGGGGGGGCGCTTTTTTGGGGGGCATCTGCTGAAATTTGGGGGTAAATGGCATGTGGGGGCTTTTGGGGGGGGGAGGGGCTTTTTTGGGGGGCACCTGCTGATATTTTGGGGTAAATGGTATGGGGGGGCTTTTTTTGGGGGGAGGGGGCTTTACCTGGAGGTGGGTGGAGGGCTTTTTTGGGGGGGCACCTGCTGAAATTTGGGGGTAAATGGTATGTGGGGGCTTTGGGGGGGGCGCTTTTTTGGGGGGCATCTGCTGAAATTTG